>NC_071255.1:34667689-34682689 GCF_023375685.1 Ictalurus furcatus
GTTGTTTATTATAACATAAATTATACAGGAAGTGAGAACAGGAAATAACTTATCTCACAGACATTCCATATCATCAAATCTAACTTTAAGCTAAATAACACACTCCACTCACACATCCCCGGTGTAAATTATTATCGTAAAGCCACACTGTCTGTCATGTGTTATTCCTTATTCCTTCTGATTGGTCAGAAGCTGTTACTTCAAATCGCAGGTTTATATTCATGCCCTTGTTCTAATACATGATCGTTTCTATAGTAACGAGGTACACGGGGACTTGTGTACTGAACGCTCAACATATACAGATTAAAAACGCGTCTAATTCCTGATTTGCTGATCAAATACTATGCGATAGAAGCGAAGACATAATTGAATGCAGTGTTGGAGAGCTTATGGAGAGGTAATGCGTCAGTGCATTTGAATTATGAGCTCTGTGTTGGCACGTTTTTACTTTCTGACCAATCAGAAAGTCCGCGCCGACAAATTTTCTGCTTCACAAACACGGAGAGGTCAGAGAAATATGGGTTCATTCGGCTACTGAGATCAAATGAAAGCTCATATTTGTGAAGGTTTTTTTTTGGCTAGAGACTCTTTCTGGCTGTGAGACAAAATACAGGTGATATGTTTCCATAGTAACAGCTGATTCACAGAGACTTTTATGGCAGATGCTCTACATTATAATTTTTTTTTAAAGTGTCTAATCATCGATATGGTGTGGTAAAGTTTTCTGTCAGGAGGTGTTTATTTAACATTTATGGAAGGAGTCTCCAGTGTCAGCACTTTCTAACAGTAACAGAGGTAAAGCGCTACGTTTTCTGGCACAGGAAACTCCAGTGTTCAGGACAGAGGACACACGTTCTGTCTTCATGGTAACATGACGAGCGTAAACGACGTAAAAGAGTGAAAAAAGAGAGGCTGGTGAGGGAAGAACTGTTCTACTTGCTGTAAATGTAAGTGATTACAGGAACGACCTTGTTTTGTAGATGTAAGCATGGTTTAGTGGTTAGCACGTTCGCCTCACACCTCCGGGGTTCGGGTTCGATTCCCGCCACTGCCCTCCATGGGCGGAGTTTGCATGTTCTCCCTGTGCTGTGGGGGTTTCCTCCCCCAGTCCAAAGACATGCATGGTAGGCTGATCAGCATGTCCAAAGTGTCTGTAGAGTATGAATATGTATGTGATTTCACTCTGTGATGGATTGGCACCCTGTCCAGGGTGTACCCCACTTTGTGCCCCATGCCTCTTGGGATAGGCTCCAGGTTCCCCACGACCCAGTAGGATAAGCAGTATAGAAAATGAATGGGTGAAAAGAGGAATTCTGCTTCACCTCCAACGTGTCGTTGTTTATTTTCCTAAAACAGCAAGTCCCAAGTCCTTTTTTCATTAATAGTCCATTTCCATGATAGTCAGTTTTGCTATTTATTTTATTATTTTTTTAGAAAAATATCCATGGCGCTTATGAAATCCCTCACTGCATTCTAATAATTTGTCTCAAATGATGTACCAAATACCTTTAACACACTCTGATGTTTTTAGAGAATAGGGAGTAGGGCGTATAGGCATATAGGCAGGTATATGGGTTATTGTCCCTGAAGCTTTCATTCCATAAGAACAAAGCATTTTTGCATTTACATTATAGTAAAATGATGAAATGTTGTTTCAGAAATATGATTGGGCAAAAATTGTGTGTGTTTTTAGCACTTATAGTATGCTGATGGATTCCGATTTTCTTTTTTTTTGACCCGACTACTGGTCCTGACAAAGTCTATTTCTTGAGATAAAGCTGTTTTTGATGACATAATATGAAATACAAAAGTTGGCTAATTTCAGATGTATAATCATTTGGACCGATACGAGATATGACAGTGGGACAAAATAGGTTGGGAAATCTCATTAAGTGGAGTTTCATATCCTGCTGGTCCGGACTGTGAGCTCTCACGTAGCACCACAGCAGTTCAAAGGCAGCCGTGCTGCAAATTGCTTTTCTCATACACATTCCTCAAACTTTATTCGTTTTTGCCTGAGAAGGCAATCGAGGAGGGTGGGTGGATGAATGAAATATACATCTAAGGCAGCCAGACTGAGAAAGAGAGAGAGAGAAAGAGAGAGAGAGAGAGAGAGGAAGGGCAGCTATAGCAGGCTTCGGTCATTCAGACTGCAGTCAATAGTGAAGACAGAACAGCATTCATTCTTTATACAACCATCTCAATCAGCCCCTCCATTGCACAGAGAGATTTTTTTTTAAAATTTTTTATCGGTTTTATGATGCATCAGCTATGCTTTCGTCTAGCCATTCTGTGTATAGCAACATCAGACTTGACTTATTATTTATGTTATGACATGTTGCTATAAATTATTTAATTCAATTTAACGTCATAACTTCCCATATTCAGAACTATATGTGAATATGGGAACAAAATACAACATTTCCAGACAGTGCAGTTGCACAACTAAGTAAATAAAAGCAGGTACAGCCAGTATGACAAAAATTATACATGACATCTCACAACCAGTGAAAGTGCAGATTATATGAAGTAGAATTCACAGAGTATGAATATAAAGCAGCATTAGATTAGAAAAAAAGGCAGCTAGTGTCAGTAGGGACTTACAATTGGGCTGTCTATCATATTAAAGGTCAACAGGAGGGTCATATGACAGGCATTATAACAGAATTAAAGATAGTAGCATTATCCAAACAGGCAGTAAACAGTAAGCAGTAAACAGTAACTGTAGCGCTAGGAACTATGGGAAACTATGTGATTCCGAAGGTCTATGAAGTAGGAGACAACAAGGTATACCTCAAGATTAAGGATTAAAATAATCAAAGAAAGCCAAAGACTAGCAGAAACTATGGAATTATGTAGGAATGGGAACTAGAAGAAACTAATGGCCAGACCAAGACTAGAAACTAAGGGATAGTCCAATCTTACACTGTTGTGTATTAGCACTTTATGTATTCCTGGGTACCTTTTGCTGTATTGTTATGTGTTGCACCATGGAACTAGAGGAAACAAGGGAAACCCCCAGGGCACAAAACAACAAGAATCTAGGGGCTGCCCCAGAACTAGGGGATGCCCCATGACTAAGAACTCAGAGAACCTCTAGGACAGTCCTGTGAAAAGGCAACACTAGGGGGTACCAAAAAGTAGGGGACACCCCAGGATTAATATAAACTAGAGGATACCACAGGACTAGGAACAATGAGATGCTAGGGAATACCCCAGTACGAAGAAATTATACACACTGAGGTATACTTCGAGAGATGTTACTAGAAGATATTGGGGAACGAACCATGACTACAAACTAGGGGAATCTCAGGGATACCACAGAGATGAAGGCATACAAAGACTAGGGACTAGTAGAAACTGGGGTAATCCACAAGACTAGGAACAATACGAATCTAGGGGTCACCCCAGGACTAAAAACTTAGAGAAGCTAGAGGACATCCCGATTACTAGAGGATACTAGGGGATACTTAAAGACTAGGAACTAGGAAAATTAGGGAACAACTCCAGGAGTAGGATATAGACAAAAACTAGCAGATACCCATGGCTAAGAGGAACTAGGGGATAGCCCAGTATTAGGAACATGGAGAAGCTAGGGGATACCCCAGTAAAAGGAAATAAGAGATATCTGAGGACATGTTACAAGAAGATATTAGGGAATAAACTATGGCTACTAACTAGGATACCCCTGGGACTAAGGACTACCCAAAGACTAGGAACTAGTAGAAACTAGGGGAAGCCCCAGGACTAAGAACTATAAGACTCTAGGGCTCACCCCAGAACTCGGAACTCAGAGAAGCTAGAGGAAGCAAGCAGACCTAAACTCACTGACACAAAAGTAACAGAATTGTTCAACAACCCTATCAACACAACAAAGAAACCGAATAAAGAGTTAGCACAAGCAGGCTAGCTTTTATTTGATACATTTCTCAGACTCAAAAAGAAGTCATTCAAAGAGAGTGTTTAAAGTTTTGATTAAAAAAAAAAAAAAAAATTGTGTGGAAAGGAGAAGTGACACTAGGCTAGATGAAATCTTATGCAAGTTTTACTTAAGGCTGCCCCTGCCCAGTTTCGATACAAAGGAGAACATTTCCAGCTAAGTACACAACATGGCCATAAGTTTGTGGACACCTGACCATCACCACATCCTTATGTGGTTCTTCCCCAAACTGCTGCCAAGTTGGGAGCACACAATTGTATAGAATGTCTTTGTATGCTGTAGCATTACAATTAAGAGTCCCAAACCTGTTCCAGTGACCCGCAATGGGCAAATCCCCACAGACATGCTCCAAAAACTAGTGGAAATCCTTCCCAGAACAGTGGAGGTTATTCTTACAGAAAAGGGGCACTGAGTCTTGAATGGGATGTTCAACAAGCACATACAGTATGAGTATGATGGCAAGGTGTCCACATTTAATCCAATTAATCATACATTCTACGATTCTGCCATGTTCAATCATACGATTCAACATGGCAGTGTTCTGCTTCAAAACAACAAACAAAACTCTTGCTGTCCTACAAGGTAAGAGCTCCACGGGATCCTTAGAGAAATACATCAACAGTTTGTTCTACATATTCTACCTACAAGATTAAAATGATCTCTGTTAGAGAACTTTCGTGGATTTAGGTTCCTTGGGGGGAAAAAAACTCAGGCAGATTTGCAAATACAACAAAAATGGCAAAAACAACCCAAAATATCTCGAAAAAGAGTACATTATCATATCATGTGTGGCTCCAGAAATGTGAATTGCCTGAGGGTGTGGTGTGGTCTGGAGTCTTGATAGTGTGCTAAACTGGGTCAGTTCTGTACTATGTTTAACTTCCCCACTCTTTTAATAGCGCTAAGACCCAGACACAGAACTGGGCCAATCCAGCATCTGCCTAATTAAATCAGACCTATTTCTGACATGTGTTATAAATGTGTATGGTATTTAACATCCTGTAGGTGTCATCTTTAACACTGGTGTAGGAAGAATGAGCGTTTTCTGAGCTGGGGGGAATTCCCTGCTTTTCTCAACAAGATTCGATCTTGCTGATTGGTTCTTTCAGGTTCTCAGATAGAAGTTATACATTCTATCTGTCTACCTTCCGACAATCTCGCACCATAAAAAGAACTTTTCCAGTCCAGTTCAAGGCAAGGCCATGTTACAGCATTATAGCACTTTCACATATGCATTTAGTTACTGTAGTTTAAATGGAACCCTGGTGTGTTGCCCCCTCGGTGCAGTTCTTTAGGCAGCTGAGAACACAGCAACGACACTCAGATGTGGACCAAAACAACCAGTCTGGGAGATCCTGACTGAGATGGCCTCAGTCCGCTTCCAAGTGAACACCATTTCAGTGAGAAAGCAAAATCCACTCTGAATCGACCCGACTGCAGGACCTCGAACCAAACACGCTGTATGTTTTAGGTTGCAGCTTTTTTGTGTAGATGTGTCACGCGTTCTGTATATTTGGACCAACAAGCAAACCGTTTGAATAGTTCAAATTTAAAAGCCCCACAGTCATGGAACGGCCTTCCAGTTATTGTTCTGGACTCAGACAGAGTCTAAGTTTTAGAGTAGAGGCTGAAAACATATTTGTTTAGTCGAGCTTTTTGTGAATATTTTTTTTTTAGGTAAAGGAGCAGATCTAGAGAGCTCACAGGCATAGAGTGCTGTGGTGAACTGAGATGTTTGGATGCTGTCTCCCCCCACCACCACTTTCATGTATTCATCCCGGTTTGTTGATGGTGGAGTCCCAGAGAGCCCTCATGTCTGTGTTACCTTCTGGCTCTCCCTTTTAGTTACACTGTCATAGCTAGTCTTGATGGAGTCCCTGCTCGCACTCATCCTTAACCATTACAGGACAATAACCATACCTAATAATCTTTCCCTCTCTCTCCCTCTCTCTCCCTCTCTCTTTCAGTCGAGCAACACATGATACTCCTGAGATGTGATGCCAGTGATCCTGACCCCTTCTGCTCTCCGGACCTGCCTGATCCATCCTGATTCCCTACTTCTGGTTGGAGGTCTCATCAGTTGGAAGTCACATGCAGCTGCTGAGGATGTCCCCACACGGTGCAGCCTAAAGATCATTGAGATTACTGATGATGGTACGACTTAAAAACCATAGACTAGGGTTTGGACCTCAAGTCATATGAACAGTTATTCTATGATGGCTAGTTCTGCACTCAAGCCTCCATCAGTGATCAGTGGAGAAGTTCAACAAAACAGACTTCATGTAGAAACTGTAATGAATTTCCTGGTTACACACCTGCACTATTTGACCATGTAGTATTAGTACATTTACAGAAGGGGTGTATTTACTTATAATCGCACTGTCCAGTTTCACCCAGATGAGGACGGGTTCTCTTTAGAGTCTGGTTCCTCTCAAGGTTTCTCCCTCATATCGTCTCAGGGAGTTTTTCCTCACCACCGTCGCCTCTGGTTTACTCATTAGAGATAAATTCATACATTTAAAATCTATATCCTGAATTTATATATTTCTGTAAAGCTGCGTTGGGACAACGTCCATTGTTAAAAGTGCTATACAAATAAAACTGAATTGAATTGAATTAAATGTACTATACTGATTAGTACACTGGCTTTAAAGTTTGTAAAGAGCAAATTATGACTGGTTTAGGATTCAAAACTTAAAGTCTTATAATTTGATTTGGGACTTGAATGCCAACAACGCCTTGGTCCCACCTCTGCTACAAGTCAGTGTATTCATGCTTGTGTATTGCATTATATTAAAGAAAAAACAGAATTTCAGTGAATTTGATGCTGCAAATTTCAGTGAATTTGATGCTACATTTTCAGTCTTGCATGTGTAATGCTCTGATATCTATAAACTTTATTAATAGTACACTCGTGACTATCTGTTACGTAAAACAGACTGAAAATGCTTCTGTTTCCTTTGTGTGTTCGTGTGTGTGTGTGTGTAACTAATGTATAATGTGTATAGTGTCGTTTCAAACACAAAATAATAATCAGTTGTTTCAGACACATTTCTCAGAGGACGGTTTCCTGAAGTAAGCAGGTGTAAGAAAAGAGGAATAGGGGGATGAGAGAGAAAAAGGAGATGAGTGTAAAGGGAAGCAGAGGATGGACAGAAGAGGCCAGGAGGGTTGGACAGTGAGTTTCTCGCTGCACCATCTGTCCACACAAGACGTGCAAACAAACATGACCACTCACTTGTTAGCTGGAGTTCAGTAAAACCAATACAACAAATGGCCGACGGTAACCTTAGTCCATGCTAGGACACACACACACACACATACATATACGCAAATACGCACATGTATACAAAACTCCAAATATTTTCTGTTCAACAGTAGCATTAATGATGCAAATGCTTTATACAAAGTCTGTCTTTCTCTCTCTGGTGTTCTCTTATGTGTAGAGCATAGAGCTTGAAGGGGGTGGGGGGATTCCTTTTTTTCCCCCAGAGATGTCAGAGCACATCCGGAAACCTCACCCAACAGGCAGAAAACGACTCAGAGCCTGATTTCTTACATTAGGCAAACCTGGCGGTCCTCTAGAACTCCCTCTGGTCGTGTCTTTTGTGGATCTGTGCCACAACACTGTGCATTAATGAGCGCCGGGGTGTGTTTGGACTGTTTTCGTCTCTGCTCAAGGTGACACAAATTGAGTGTGTCCATGGTGACGGGATGCACCGCAAGGTTCTGGAGACTGTCTGGGTCTGGCAGCGTGATGACAAGAGCCTCCATTTTCCCTCAGGCTACGTGCTCGTAATACAGCACGACACAGGATCTGCGCAACACCCTGGAAATATCGCTCAGGTGGAAGAGACAGGAAGAAGGCTGTCACATATAAATGACTAATAAATGCTACCTGGCCAGGTTTCATGATTAGATTGTGAATTGTGTTTCAGAACAGCGAGCTCGGCGACGGCGTGCGTAAAATCGCCGGAGCTAAATCTGCAATGTGTTTAATAAAATCTGCCAATCGGGTGTCAGATGGAAGATCTGAAACAGTTTATTACTAAAGAAGCGTTGTTGGATGTTTCTAGCAGACATGGTATGATCCGTTAGCTGTTTATGATGGTGTGCTAAACTCTGAAACTCAAAATGAGATTGGATGCAGGTTGGAATGGAGGTTTTTTATAAAGAGTGATCCATAGTGTTGGTAGGAGATTCAGCTTTGAAATTTGGCCCTGTGACTGCCTAATACGTTATACCAGAGTACAGTTGGTTTTCTAATGTGGTTGGTCAGAAGGTGTTGATTAATTTATTTTCCATAACAGCAGCCTTGAAACCCTAACCACAGGTTTAAATGAATGTGCTTGCTCTAATGCACTATTGTTTCCATAGTAACACCTCATTTCCAGGGACTTACGGTACGTACATGCTGGACGTTCATCATAATTGAAGTCTAATAATGGTTTCAGCAACCTGCAGTTTGTTAACAAATAATAAAAAAATAAGTATAATTGTTGACATGGTGAAAATTTCTACAAGGAGATATTTACAGTATTGAACATTTTATGGAAGGAGTCTCCAGTGTCAGTGCTTTAGCTTTACAGTCAGTGGTAAGGCTGTAACTTTAAGCTTCACACCACAGGAAAGTTATCAGTACAAAGGAGTTTACACTTTGTCTTTTATTAGCAAGAAGCTCCATTGTTTTTTGTGTTACTGCCTTTAGCTGCTATTATTAAACGCGACTATAAATGGACAAAAAGTATGATGTGCATACTGTATTATATAATACACTTTAAAATGTTAGTGTTGCTAACAGCACGTTTGTCTCACACCTCCGGGGTTGGGGGTTCGATCCCCGCCTCCACCCTGTGTGTGTGGGGTTCTCTCCGTGCCTTGGGGGTTTTCTCCGGGTACTCCGGTTTCCTCCCCCAGTCCAAAGACATGCATTGAAAGCTGATTGGCATTTCCAAATTGTCCGTAATGTGCGAACGGGTGTGAGATTGTGCCCTGTGATCGGTTGGCACCCCAGCCAGAGTGTCCCCCGCCTTATACCTCGAGTTTCCTGGGATAGGCTCCAGGTTCCCCCAACCCTGTGTAAGATAAGCGTTAGAGAAAATAGAAGGATGGATGGATAGTGAGTAATAAAACACTTCAGGATGTGCTGTTATGGGAAAATAATAATAATAATAATAATAACTTCGGGGTTGATTACTGTCAGAGCTGCTGTTATAGTAAATTAACCAACACCTTCTGACCAATCAGAATCAAGACTTCAACTGCACTGTGGTATAATGCATAGTAAAAGGTGCACAAAATATCAGCTTGGTCTCCAAAATGCTTTGAAAATATTTCCCTCGGTGATAGTCATGTCACTGTTCCTCTTTATTGTCTTGGAGCTCTTTGTGACCTCTGACATTATGCCCTTTTGACCTTAAACCGCTATAATACTGTAGTTTAACTGTATGTCCCTCAAACTCTACTGACAAGCCTTGTATTACAGAAAGATGCAGACTGCAGAGACATAATCTAGGTAGGCAGTAGCAAAAAAAAAAAAAGAGTGAGAGAGAGTGACTGTTTGCTGTAAAGAGGTATTCAACTTGGTTTTTTTTTAAGAAAATGAATGATGGTAGAGCAGTGATAGCGCAAGTACATCGCCCTCATCTTCACGCCTGCACTCACAGCTCCATAACCAGTATCCGCTCTCTTCACAGTTATTCATCTCAAATCCATCTGGCCATTTGCTGTGGTTTATACCTCTCGGCCCAGCCCTCACAGCTGCTACAGAAACACTTCACTGGCAGTTTCATCTCTTTCTGCCAGTCTTAACAGACTCCCTCGCTCTCTTTTTCATTTTTAGAAATGAGTATTGCGGGCAATCACAACAGCCAACCGCACACGAGCCATGAATCATTACAATGGTAAAATCAGATCCAGAAAAGATTGTGTAATACACGTGAACAGGAAACAGTCTAAAGCTTGGCCCATATAAGGTGCTAGATGAAGTCAGTGTTAAACAGCACGAGTGAGTCACTGAGCCGCTCGTACAGGACTGGCACTTTTACTAGCTGAACTCCTGTAACGAGAGCAGAAAATGATGTGTCAGGAAACGTGCACCTCATATGAGGGCACAGTACACTGAAAACACGCTATTAAAAATGGAAAAACGTCAAGTAGAACTGAAAAGTACATCCATTATGCTTGACTGCTGTTAGTTTCTACAACCATTACATTCTACCCCTGTTACAGCACTAAATACACACTACAACCCGTACATTCTACCCCTGTTACAGCACTACATACACACTACAACCGTTACATTCTACCCCTGTTACAGCACTACATCCACACTACAACTATTACATTCTACCCCTGTTACAGCACTACATCCACACTACAACTATTATATTCTACCCCTGTTACAGCACTACATCCACACTACAACTATTACATTCTACCCCTGTTACAGCACTACATACACACTACAACTATTATATTCTACCCCTGTTACAGCACTACATCCACACTACAACTATTACATTCTACCCCTGTTACAGCACTACATCCACACTACAACTATTATATTCTACCCCTGTTACAGCACTACATCCACACTACAACTATTATATTCTACCCCTGTTACAGCACTACATCCACACTACAACTATTACATTCTACCCCTGTTACAGCACTACATCCACACTACAACTATTACATTCTACCCCTGTTACAGCACTACATCCACACTACAACTATTACATTCTACCCCTGTTACAGCACTACATCCACACTACAACTATTATATTCTACCCCTGTTACAGCACTACATCCACACTACAACTATTACATTCTACCCCTGTTACAGCACTACATCCACACTACAACTATTACATTCTACCCCTGTTACAGCACTACATCCACACTACAACTATTACATTCTACCCCTGTTACAGCACTACATCCACACTACAACCGTTACATTCTACCCCTGTTACAGCACTAAATACACACTACAACCCGTACATTCTACCCCTGTTACAGCACTACATCCACACTACAACCCGTACATTCTACCCCGTTACAGCACTACATCCACACTACAACCGTTACATTCTACCCCTGTTACAGCACTACATCCACACTACAACCGTTACATTCTACCCCTGTTACAGCACTACATCCACACTACAACCCGTACATACTACCCCTGTAACAGCACTACATCCACACTACATCCCGTACATTCTACCCCTGTTACAGCACTACATCCACACTACAACCGTTACATTCTACCCCTGTTACAGCACTACATCCACACTACAACCGTTACATTCTACCCCTGTTACAGCACTACATCCACACTACAACCGTTACATTCTACCCCTGTTACAGCACTACATCCACACTACAACCGTTACATTCTACCCCTGTTACAGCACTACATCCACACTACAACCGTTACATTCTACCCCTGTTAAAGCACTACAACATTTACACTCTACAACCATTATAACACTACAATCACAACAATTGTTGTAAAACTTTTAAGTTCTTGTCGATACCAGTCAGAACCACAATTTGAACCCTGCTCTGGCTGATTTCCCTCTCGTCTGGGCGCAGGAAGTAGTCCCGCCGATACCATCGGTCAGCGAAAGCCTCTTGGTTTTAATATTCAGGAAACATCGTATATATACACCGGAAATATTGATAAAGAATGGAACGGTTCACAGATAAAATCAGAACATCTATTACGTAGGTTTGAGTGATATAAGAACTAAAGACGTCTATTCTACCAGAGGCAAAGAAGAAGAAGAACCCAGAGAGAGTGAGGGCGAAAGGAGGGGTTATTAGGAATGCTCAAGACAACACATTCCAAGAACAGAAAACAGTTCTGGTCCAGTACATCGTGACACAAACCAGAGACAGAATTGGGACACCGAGACCATGCTATGGAACATATCAAAAACTAATTACACCATTACCATTACAACCATTAGGCTACAAATCTACAACTGTTATAAAACTACAACGGTTACAGTTACGATTGTTGCAAAACTATTCCACCTAAAATCAAGCAGAAACATGTTGGTGAACCAAAACCAAAAATTTGTCCCTTGACTACGAATACCCATCACTGACAGGAGAAATGATCCAGATTTAGAGCTTAGTTTAAACATATCTCTGAAGAAGTCATGAAAGTGTTATAGTTTTGTTCACTATAGAGAATTGTGTTAAAATATACTAGAGTTTAAGTCCAAACCGTAAAGCTTCCTTTGAGCTCCTTAAGAGTTCAGCCGACCCCCTAATCACACACTCCTGCTTCTAATTTTCAAATGAAAAAAAAAACATTGTTATATACTCCTGCTGCGAAAGGTTGAAATTTCTATTTTTTGGATTAATGATTACACAATTCGTTTGTTTATTGAGCTGTGTGAACGTACCTTATCATTATAACCAGGAATGTTTTGTGTTTCTGATGGGAATTACCAAAATCCTTCTGAGGCTGTAGAGCTCAGAGCTCTACAGAACGCCGAATCCAGCAGACACGGCTGAGGAAAAGAGGAGTGTAACAGGAAGAGAAGAGGAGGAAAAGACTGTAATTTATCATTCACTGTTCTAGTGCAGTAGCGAGACCAAAACAGCACTGCAAGCTTTCACTCAAGCAAAATTGCTTCTGAGAAAAATGTGAAATAAAAGCCTTCCAAGATAAAGGCTCTACAAGGAAGGTACGTTTGCACCCTTTCTAAACTCATGAGATGTTTTATTAATCGAGGTGGGAAGACCTTTGAGATTTTGGATACTGGATTTTGGACGTTAAATCTGGTTTGGATAGAAAGAAAAACAAACCTTTCTTTCGTCCGTCTTTAATAAGCCGGTTATCCTGGTCCGCGTCGTGGAGCCTGTTTCTGGAAAACTGAGCATGAGGTAGGAATTCTCCATGGATGAGATGCTGGTCCATCTCAGGGCACCATGGATACACACATTCACACACTCCTTCACAACTAGAGGTCATTTAGAGTCACCCATCTATCTTCCATTGGAAGGTGGACGGAAACTGGAGAGCGTGGTAGAAACCCCATTGGAGAACATGCAACACTTAACCTGAGCTCAAGATTGAACATGAGCTTTGCGCTGCACCACTGTAAAGAAAATAATAATAATAATAATAATAATAATAATAATGTAACAAATATAATACAATGATAAAGTTTAAAAAATGTGAATTATGCAAAGTGGCTTACTATAAAACAATTAGAATACTATAACACTGTTATATAATGTGAGGCATATTTAAAATGTGTCAAATTTGTATGATTTGTACTTCGGCTGCTTTGAAACTAATGCGCTGTATGTAATGAAAAAAATGCAATTTTAAACGAGCAATGTGGTAGGTTTTTATTCAATTTCATATGAATTAAGAAAAGATAAAACCGCTAACACGGCCCGTAACACTCATCTTAACCTTTTCAACCTTGGATAGGGATTGAGCCGTGAAAGTTTGTTTTGTTGTTTGTGTGAAATCATGTTGAGCACAAAGTCCTGTCTCTCTCTCTCGTCTTACGACTAACTGGTGTGATTCTGTTTCCATGGCACTTTTATCAGGATCGGTTTCTCTAAAACTTCCGTTCTTGGACTTGGACTTGGTAGCGTTACAGCAAGTCTTCTTGGACATAGGAATCTTCCAGATGAAAGAGGAAATTGTAGATTGGATAACAAATGGCTCAGAGGAGCACTGCTCAATGTAATGAAAGATGCTTGGAAATATAAGTACTAGGGATGTAACTGAATATGAATGCATTATTTGGAATGATGAACAGATAATGTTTTCTAAACAGATACAATTACAGATCTGAATAGGAGACGAATCGAGACTTGGATCCCATGGGTCGCAACAAAAAGGGCAGGGGGTCATGCAAGGGGCAGTTTTCTTTCTGGCCAGCATGCATTCATGTATTTACCATTGGTCTGCATGAGTACTCGATTCTGATTGGCTGGAAGTGTTTTCAAACCCATTGAATGCACAGGTAGTTCTAATCAGTTCAATCCAAATTAATTCTAAATTAATGCGCTGCGTATAAACAATTGTAACCATAGTAACATACAGTAGTTCCACTCACAGCTTCATTATTAGTAGAGACGCGGCACAGACTCAGGTAATTCACACACACAGATTCTCTCTCTATTTCTTTCTCAGTTTCAGTCGTCAGGTACTTTATTGGCATGATGAATAATTGTACATTTGTATTGTAATTTAGTGTGACGTGTTGGATTTTGTCGTTCTGGTCCGGAGTGTCAGTGTGGTGGGGGTTGGAGGTGTTGGTGATCTTTCAGGGCTAACGCTTCGGATTAGCTGAGAGAGAGGGGTGTTTGCTTCGATCAGCTCTTGCGATGGCAGGGCTTTGTAATGATATGATTGGGGGTCACTGAGTTTGAGATGTTCCCAGAATTTGATTGTCCGTTCCTGTGTTTTTATAATCAGCGGATGTTTGTCGGATTCTGCTCTGCATGCGTTGTTTGTTGTGTGCCGATGTACTTGTAGGATATTTGTACAGAATTCTGCATGCAGGGTTCCAACTGGATGTTTTTCCCATTTGGCAAGTTCTTGATTTGCCTGATTTTCAGTCCTAGATAGTTATAGTGCGATGAGTGTGTTATGTGGTTATTTCCTAATGTGGATGTGTGTTGTGTTCTCTGGGATCTGGATCTTTCCTGAAAGGTCGTGATTGTAGTTTTTTGAGGTTTATTGGCAGGGCCCAGGTCTGGCAGTACTGCTCCAACAGGTCCGGGTTCTGCTGAAGGCGCTGTTCAGTGCGAGACGGCAGAATTCTAGATCTAACAACCCGTATATATAAAATCACTAACCGAAATTTAACCGTTATTTTTATCCCTTCAGTCACATTTTGTGCTGCAAACATCAATGACAGCTTTCACTTGTCAGTGCTGGCAAGTGACCACGGTATAAGCGGGATAATCTACAGCTAGGTGTGCGTTACACCATTTTAATGTTTGGCATCAGGTGTTTCTTTGCCTCCACGCCGTGCATTAAGATCGTGTAACGCACACCTAGCCGTGGATTA
>NC_071255.1:34687689-34705189 GCF_023375685.1 Ictalurus furcatus
ACTTTATTGGATGCACTACTTCATGTATAGTACGTTTGAGTCTGACGACTTTTAAGTGCTAACAAATTTATGGCATATAATGTCAGGAAGATATCGGTTTTGCCTGCTATCCATAAATACCAGTGGTGACGTTTTACAACGCGAGTACGTAGTCATGTCACCGGAAATCAATGAGTCATCGGTGTCCCGATGTGTAGTGAGTCAGGGTCCTAATCAGCGCCCCGACTCACGTAGACCGTATACTGATTCCCGTCCTAGGGAGCCGATTGAGACGCACCCCATGTTAACTGCTTCGTAGAAAAGGTCAGATTTTCCTCATATCTAATCTCTTTTATGGATTTGATCTAAAATGGATCGTAAGGTTTTACACAAACTTGTGGGGTCCATGCCGGCTGGAAATTCATGTAAATGCTTCAACGTGTCTGCTTTTCACTCAAGTTGTTGTCAATAATATAATTTGTAATGAAAATCGTTGTATTAAACCACACCGTAGCTTGAAAATGTAAGTAGTTAACGGCATTTGTCTTGGTTTTTACCTCAGGGTGGTGAAGAAAATAACAAAAGTCTGGTGTGAATGTTCAGTTTATTATATTACTACAATTTCCAGTCTTAGTTTTTCTATGTGTTGTTTTTGTTTGTTTTGTTTTGTTTCCTGTTTATCTGTTTGGTATGAATGGATTTGCTTTTCTTATGGTTTCCCCTGAACTGAGAACTCACTTCACATTGTAAACGTATCATGCTTAATTACGCCGTAATGTTGCCTTCTATCAGTAGATCAGGTTGTACAGTCCCTTCCGAAAGTATTGGGACGGCAAAGCCGTGTCTATTGTTTTCGCTATTGGGGGGTCGTGCAGTGGTGGCTTGGTGGTTAAGGCTCCGATCGGAAGGTCGGGGGTTCAAGTCCCAGCGCTGCCAAGCTGCCACTGTTGGACCCTTGAGCAAGGCCCTTAACCCTCTGTGCTCCAGGGGGCGCTGTATCATGGCTGACCCTGTGCTCTGACCCCAACTTCCTGACTTGCTGGGGTATGCGAAGAAAAGAATTTCACTGTGCTGTGACCAATAACGACCCATTATCCTTATCATTATCATTGTCCGTTGAAGACATTCGGGTCTGCGATCAAAAGATGAATTTGAGACGACAGATCAGAAAAGCGAAGCGAATGAAAAATGCAACAGTTTGGGTCATCTGCTTGATGCAGGTATTGCAAGCAAGGGATACGCAACCAAATATGAAGTGTTATTAACTGTAATTTACTTTAGGACTATCCGACTCGCCTAAAAATTGGCTGGGATGCCACGAAAGGTCTCAAACGCAAACGTCTTCGACGTATAGTGAGAACGACAGAACTGACCTCGCTGTTCCGAGTCGTTCAGACGGGACTGTAAATGTAGAGATAGAAGTGGAATGAAGCCTTTTAAATACTTCAGTTGAAAACGATAAAAAACGTAACTTGTGGTTGGGAGTCATTGAAATCTCTATCAATGGATTCAACGCAGAAAATGTTAAAGATTTGTCCATGTGAAGTGCTTTCTCAGGCAAATACAGACTCTTTTACAAAAATGTTTCGAGATCTAATTATACAGCTTAACAATAGGCGAGGAAATTGAATACATCTGGGGCGAGGGAAATATCCTGTAAATCAGATTTTTCGCCAAACCCTTCCTGTAAACGGTACGGAAACAATAGCGATGAGAAAACTGAATCTCGGAGGCGGTGAGCTCAGTTATTGGGATTTTCCAGTCCAGCCTTCATCGCTGTCAGAGCATCTGTTGGCAGAACAAACAATAGGATTTGTACCATTGTGTTTGTTCCATTGTCTCTCAGCCGTGAGCTCTCTAGTAGGAGGAATGCTGCCGGGACTACACGGTCTCTCCGTGCAGGTCTTCAGCCATCCCATGTGAGTTCTTCATTACTGAAACTGTGAAAGCGCTAAGCAGAAAGCATGACAGTAATGACATGGATTATATTGCAGAGTGTGTCGAGTGACACAGCGAACACAGGGCATTGTGCAGGTGCTTGCAATGCAGATCACACCATTAAAGCCGGTTACATGGCAACAGACAGATGAAACATTCCTGGTTTAAAGGTATTCCTCCTTTCCGTCTCTCTCAGCAGGACTCCATCTGTCGTTTTCTCCGCTCTTCTCGCCACGGGAGGCCCACAACTAATGTAAAACACCGCTTTCTTCTTCACCGCATTTCGGAGAACAGACGCTTGGCACTTCTGACGCAGCTTCGACTTTGTTTCCTTTCTACAGCCTCACTAATGAGAGTTTGCAACTCTTGGGGAATTTTTTTTATTATTATTATTATTATTATTATTCTCCACATCTGAGAGCATTTTTCACTTTGTTCATCTGTTTATAAATATGGAAATATGAGAAATGTGGCGTGGAGGGACAGGAACATCAATCCACTTATATTTCCATATTGAGGAAACTCTCCACACAGACTACTGAATAAAGTGTACTAATGACTCCGCCCTGTCGCGTTTAACGTGGGAGCGTTTAAACCTTGAGGGCGTGGCTGCCCGACGTGAAGCTGGCATACCGACCTGAGGTTGATTCATTTCCAATAAGTGTTTTATTCCTCCACAGGGTACAATCAAACACACGTTCACAGAACCATCGAGACACTACGGACGAGTTGGACACGTCAATCAGCCTATAACGCATGTCTTTGGACTGGAGGAGGAACCCGGAGGAAACCCCTGAAGCACAGGGTGAACATACAAACTCCGTGCACGCAGGGCGGCAGCGGGATTCGAACCCCTAACGCCGTGCTAACCACTAAGCTTTATCCATTAGTAGTTATATTCAGTGATGTGGAACGTCTGTGAGACATGTTTGTTCCTGTTAACACTTACGTTACAGCAGCTGTAAACAGTTGTTCCCTCACCAGTCTCTCTCTCTCTCTCTCTCTCTTTCTCTCTCTCGATCGAAGTTAATAGTGAACAGACTCCTCCGTCCTTTCTCATGGCAGGAACCCGAAAAAGTTACAGCTTTTACTCGGTGTAAAAAACGCTCACACTGGAGACTCCTTCCATAAATGTAAACTAAACATCTCCTCACAGAAAATCTCACACTGGCAATAATTATACGGTACATTTTTCCTTGTTTAATAACAGCGCTTTTTTCAAATCTGCTTATTATTTGCCTCAGGCCACTTCCGCATAAATAAAGAAGGCGTTTCGAGTCACTGAAAAACAAAGCCTTTCGTAAGAGGCCTGCAAAATTGCGTCTTTTTTTTTTTCTTTTCTAGGACTCTAGCTGTTTAAATCGTGGCTGGGTCAGCTTTCCGAGTCGGAGGCGGTTGTAATTTATTAAGATGTGCAAAAACGTACGAAGCAAATAATATCAACTGCTGACTACTGAACTAGGGAGCTGATTGAGACGCACCCACAGAATACTAGGGCGCCGATTCGGTTCAAACAGGAGACAGGTAAGTGATCAGTGAGGTCATGTGACATGCAGGGGCTGATGGGTAGTGTAGTCCCGCACCGATTTCAGCTCTAACATGGCAGACTGCTTACCAGGATGTTCTTTTGTGGTCTGTCAATTATTATTTCGGAACGTCTTTGCAATTGAGCCTTATTTATTTAATTTGATAACTGAACGGTACGCACGGGCAGAGCCGTAGTCTATATGGAGCAAGTCCCTGTGTGAACCGTTACTATAGAAACAACATCACATTAAAACAAGCGCATTAAAATAAGCCTGTGAGTTGCTGCTGGACCACAGTCAGAGCTGCTGTTATAGAAAATGAATCAGCACCTTCTGACCAATCAGAATCCAGAACTCATCAGCGCTGTGCTGTAAACACGTATGATGGCTGTACGGAGTCTTGTTTCGGATGTTGAAAGGAACGAAGAAGGAATAGCGTTAATATGTTCTACGGTTATATTTGAGTTATGATCTCGTTTATATCACGGCTCTGCTTCCATCACTGTCCATAACACACATAATACAAACCGTAAAAGCTAACAGAGGACCATTAGAAGATAAAACGAATGGTTATGTTGGTTTTTATTGCCGGTTTTATTGCGTTTGAAGCTGATAACGGCTCTGACGCTCTGAATAGCCGTGCACACTCGATGAGAATTTAAACAGAATAAAAAGGATGCTACTATAAATCATTATTTTAATGTAATTAGGCATTTTTATATTCATTTGAACACTGTTGCTAATTATTTTCAATTGTATTTCATTTTCATTTTTGGACTTTTGTCATCAATACAAAAGGGTCATTCAAACGGAACAAAATGACCAATGAGTTAGAATGACATTTAGGCAGTTATAATGACATTAAAACCCGTTCTGCACGTCATGCATTCGGTCGTTCGTTCATCTTCAGTAACCGTTTGATTCTGCTCAGGGCGGCGGTGGATCTGGAGTCTGTCCCAGGACCACTGGATATGAGGCAGGAATACACCCTCAACCGAAGTTTCCATTTCCGTTATGGAGAACACAAACTGCGACTTGCGTGGCCTCACTCTCACTTCCCGGTGACCGCCGTGATCCAGTGGCAAGACTGAGTCGAGACGAGTGAAGATGGCCCCCGGGCGCAGTGATTCACACACCCACTCATACACTACGGACACTTTGGACACGCCAATCAGCCTACCATGCATGTCTTTGGACTGGGGGAGGAAACCGGAGTACCCGGAGGAAACCCCCGCAGCACGGGGAGAACATGCAAACCGCGCACACACAGGGCCACGGTGGGAATCGAACCCCCGACCCCCCCACACACACACATACACACGCACACACACGCACATACGCGCACACACATACACACACACACATACACACACACACAAACACTTACATACACACACACACATACACACACACATATACAAACACACACACATACACACACATACACAAACACACACATACATATACATACACACACACACATATATACAAACACACACACACACATATACAAACACACACACACACACACACATACACAAACACACACATACACATACATACACACACACACACACATATACAAACACACACACACACACATATACAAACACACACACACACACAAACACATATACAAACACACACACACACACATATACAAACACACACACACAAACACACACATACACAAACAGACACATACACATGCATACGCACACACACATGCACGCACACACATACACACACAAACACTTACATACGCACACACACATACACACACACACACACACACACACACACACGCACATATACGCACATACACACACATACAAACACGTGCATGCATGTGTGTGTGTGTGTGTGTCTGTGTGCGATAAAAGCCAATCAGATCCAGGCTTTATTCACAAAGCTGCATCATATCCTGTGCTCACATCTGGAGTTGCTTCTCTGATCCACTGTGTTTATGCACAAGGCATCTTTGAATCAGCAGCGTGTGTGTGTGTGTGTGTGTGTGTGTGTGTTGTGGTTGGGGGTGGGTCGAGGGTGGTTTAATTCCAGGCCATTACTCCTGTCCGGGGGAGTTTTGTGGAAACAGGAGCTGAAGCTCTATTATTCTTTCTCATAAACAGACCTCCTGAACTCCTGTGAGTCTGAGCTGCAGCGCTTACTGATCTTCATCTTTACTTCAATAATAATAAGAAGAATAAGAATAATAATAAGTGGAATAATATCAGCTGTGCCCAACATTTGTTGTCCTATATGGAAACTCAAACAGTCGAGTTTAGTAGTGGAAACCATTAGAATTTCTGTGACGGATTCTATTGTTTGTTAGTTTTTTCAGCAGGGACGCTAATAGGTTTGTAAATATAATAAAAAACGTGCAACGTGTATTTGTATTGATCGTTGTATTTTGTATTGTGACAGCTAGCTATCAGCATTCAGCTAGTTTTTATATGGGCAGCGTTACTAGCGTTGCTAGCTAACATTTGAGAGATTTGCAAACAAGCTGTTGTCTCCGCGTTCCTTGGCTCCTTTGAGAAAGACGCACGTTTACCGTGAGGAACTTAGAAAAATCAGCAGACCTCGTCTTCTTCTCTGAATCTTTCGTACCCTTTTAACTTTGAGAAAGTTGACACACGAACTTCTCTACTTTAACTCGACTGAAGCCACATTTCGGCTTTTACCGGAGGATTTTACTTAGATCGATTGTTGCACTTTTACTTGAGCAAAGAAAATAATACTGACACACACACACACACACACACACACACAGATCACAGTTTAGTCTGCTTTGCACAGTTGGCCATGTTGTACCACACCAGCTGTCTCATTAAATCATACCGGTTATGTAATTTATTTGCTTTCATTAAATAATCACATAGTACTAATTTGATTGGCACACTTTTCACAGATGTAAATATTTTCCCTCTGGGTCTGTGTGTTTTGCTTGCATAATAATTCCTGCATTGTTTGGAGAGTATGAAATATGGGCTTCATGAACGTCTGAGATATGATCAAATAATGAAAAATGACGAAGCATTTGGTCCTGACAGAACGAAAACAACAAACAGAGCAAATGATGGATGCAGGTGATACGGCCGGCGCTGACCCACGGCCAAACCCAGCCTCACTTCACGAAAAGACCAAGGACATACTAATTACGCAGCGTGCGAATGATCTTGAACCTGTGGCTGTTATTCAGGCTGTTAATATGATCATAAAACTCTTCCCGCGAGGAATCGGGTTCACAAAATGATTCATCGACCGCTGGATTTAAAAAAAAATAAATAAAATAAAAAATTTAAAAAATCAGTATTTGGAATGACACTGTACCATAACCTGACATCGTTCATTACAAATTCACCACCCCCAAAAAGAAACGCGAATACGAACAGATTTTAATGAACAACAAGGTCAACACTGACACTTTTAATTAGAAAATGTAATATTGTCTCTACACTCTGGGGCAAAAAAAAAAAAAAGAAGGGAAAAAAATAAAACGAGCCAAGGTTATACCTGACACAACAGTTTTGTCGATCATTTGACATTAGGTTCATGTTAAGACGCACCTAACACATCTTCCTGACATCAGCTTGTCCTTTCTCGCTAACACGACAAGCTGCGATTTCTCATCTCATCAACTTCAAGAGGATTGTTTTTTTTTTGTTGTTGTTGTTGTTGTTTTTTTAAAATAAGCCTTTTAAAAAGGCTGGTGAAGGAAAGACTGTTTATAGCTGCTATAATGTGCTAGCAGTGATAAATAACAATGTTAAATGCAACTATAAATGGATACAAAGCACGACCTGTCACTGTTTGACGACTCGATTATTGTACTCGTTAGAAAAATCGATTAACGTTTAATATAAGAAGAATGAAACACTTTGTGATGTAGTGCTATAGTAAAATAAGCAAGTTTGTCGTTCCAGCACACGCTTGTTTTATTGCATACTTCATGCCTGGTCACTGAGGAAGAACACACTTTGGGACATGCTGTTATAGGAAAATCATCAACTTCAGGGTGGTAACGGTAGCTTCGCTTTAATTTGGACCACATGACACCACCGCATCGGTGATTATTTTCCGATAACAGCACAGACCCAAGTGTTATATTCCTTACGTGTTTAGTCTTTATGGGTTTTTTAACTAAAAAATTTTTTCATGCTAAATTAAAAACATTTCATTTTTATTGTTGAAAGATCTGCAACACTTTCGTGGCTAAACAAAACTTGGTACATAGTTTGCCTCATAATATATGAGTTTAAGTGGTCTGTACTTATATGGCGCATTTATCCAAAGCGCTTTACAGACACTCACACACCAACGGTAGCAGAGCTGACATGCAAGGCGCTAACTTGCCATCGGGAGCAACTTGGGGTTCAGTGTCTCGCCCAAGGACACTTTGGCGTGTGGAGTCACGTGGGCCGGGAATCGAACCGCCAACAATACGATTAGTGGACAACCCGCTCTACCACCTGAACCACAGCCGCCCCCTGTGTTTATAATACAATACATATATAGTGGTAGGGTAGTAGTAGCTCAGTGGTTAAGATGTTGATCGGAAGGTTGTGAGTGCAAACCCCAGCACCACCAAGCTGCCACTGCTGGGCCCTTGAGCAAGGCCCTTAACCCTGAACTGCTCAGATGTATAAATGAGATAAAAAATCAGATGTATAAATGAGATAGTCGCTCTGGATAAGGGCGTCTGCCAAAAATCCATAAAAAGACATAATTGCAAACAGCAGTGGTTTATGGGAAACTCTCTCTCTCTCTCTGTGTGTGTGTGTGTGTGTGTGTGTGTGTGTGTGTGCGCGCGTTACTACCACCAGAAGCTGAAAGTAAAAAGGTTACTGCAATTATTCATGCCCAAATTATCTCATTTTTCTGATCAAATTAGTTCTGTGAGCGCTCAAACTGGCCAGAGGGCAAAATAATGAAGAAATAATGAGCAGAAAATGAACTAATTAGTCCTGAAATTCTGACAGTCAAGTGGTATTATGTCATAAAACGTAACATCATCAATAGCAATCATGTTCCTATATGCAAATACAAACTCCTTTAGCAGAGGAAGGGGGCGGGGCAATCGGTCTCGGAGACATTTTTATTTGTTGTTGTCGAGGATAAAAGTCTAAATGCTTCGGTAACTTTTTTTTTCTGTCGTCCTCGGTGTCTAATTTATTATTCAGCACAAGAACAGATGCGTGGTGTTCTTTAACAGAATACGGGTTTACACTTTCACTTGAAAGTGTGTAAAATACCTCCTAACAGAATCAGAGCTCTATAAACACCACGCTGATGGATACGACCGTCCGATCTTTCTTCTTGCCTGTGGTTTTATATGTCCGCTACTTGTATTGGTCTAGAGAAACATGAATTATCTCGTCTGTCAGAGTGATACACGCCTCGAGCTTAGAGAGAGAGAGAGAGAGAGAGAGAGAGGGGGGGCCGAATCCAACCTTCATCTTCCTCTTATTTCTTTCCTCGTCCCGGTCATTTTATCCTCACATCTGTAATAACCTGCACTCTATCAGATTCAAGGACAGCTAGAAGTGTCTCTTTAGAGGAGTGTGTGTGGGCGTTTTGTTCACACGTTGCGACCATTTTGACAAGACGTGATGAGGACTATGAGGATCCTGGGTCCCCGAAGTGGATTATTCTCGTATAACATCACAGTCTGAAGTGTGTTGTTCCTCTTATACCAGAGCGATTTGCCAATAATTACAAGTTTTTATTCATTAATGAATAAAAAGACACGTCGCTCACTTTGTGAACTGTTTACAATCAGCGAGACAAGTTAGTTCTTGTTAGTTCTCACAGCACGGCGTGTCATGTGACTGAGAAAGTGTAAACTCCTCTGTCCTGAAGACTTTCCTGTGCCGGGAAACTTACTGAAACAAAGCACTGACACTGGAGACTCCTTCCAGGAACGTAACATAAACTGTAAGAGGGATGAAGCGGAAGAATGTACTCGGCGGGGTGTTTAGTTAGGGCTAATTAGAGTAATCGTTATCATAATTCCAAGCACGGGTCAAAATACAGGCAGGAAGCAGAACAATCCATAATCGCAATCGAGAAAACAAAACTAGGTGAACCAGGAAGTAATGCAGAAATGGTAAACCAGGAAGTAATCCCGAAATACAAGGATAAGGGAGGGAATTTGGGAGGGGAATAAAACAGGGAAGATTCAACGGACATAAGCGGCACGATAAGATTTCATATCTAACAAAAGGCTTAAATATACAAACGAAAAGCAGATGAACACGATCAACACACAATAAGGAGACGAATCAGTGACGAGACAGGGGGCGGGTCAGTACATACCTGATTAATATAAAGCGCTCGTGTTACAGCCAGAACTCCTAGCTTACTGCTAGACAATGAATCCACATCTTCTGACCAATCAGATTCAAGAATTCAACCTCACTGGGGTATAAAATACTTTCTCATCGTATCTTGTTCAACAAAATCCCTTTGGTAACAGTACATAAAAGCAGGACATGACGAACAGCGATACGTGGAGGATACCCGATCGACGAGACACGGTATCTGATACACCGGACGACATCAACACGCACAATAAAGAGAGAGAGAGAGAGAAAGGATAACCAGATAATACTCTGATATCCTGTTTTCACTGCTGTGATGTTAGTGTGAGATTTATTTCTCTGTTTTATATTTCGTATAAGAGTTTTAAATGTTTGCTTTCACTTTAAATGTTTGTGTGAGAGCACACGGTGGCTTAGAGGGTGGGTTAGCACGTCCGCCTCACGCCTCCACGGTCGGGGGTTCGAGTTCCACCGTGGCCCTGTGTGTGTGGAGTTTGCATGTTCTCCCCGTGCTGCGGGGGTTTCCTCCGGGTACTCCGGTTTCCTCCCCCGGTCCAAAGACATGCATGGTAGGCTGATTGGCGTGTCTAAAGTGTCCGTAGTGTGTGAATGTGTGCGTGATTGTGCCCTGCGATGGATTGGCACCCTGTCCAGGATGTACCCCGCCTTGTCCCCGATGCTCCCTGGGATAGACTCCAGGTTCACCTGTGACCCTGAAAAGGAGTAAGCGGTATAGAAGATGGATGGATGGATGGATGTTCGTGTGAGATTAGGCGAATTTATGCTATGAGTCATTTATATTTCGATATAATTGTGTTGAGTATGAGAAGTAAGAGTAAGAGTTCATGTCGGGGTCGGGGGACATGCGCAAGAAGGAGAGCGCGAAAGCTCACGTCAGTGTCTCAACGAGGGAATGTAGCTCTGGCAGTAAAAGCTTTATTCCTAAGTGTGTGTGCCGGCATTATCCGAACCCGTTTAGAGACGGGACCTTCGCAAGTTCTCCTTAACCCCTCTTACGTTATGTTATTTATGTTGCGTACTGGTCGGTTTTTAATAGAAATGGGGTGGAGCTGGAGGTGGATGTAACTACAGCTCTGGCACAGTCGACAGTCGTGAGAAGGAGAAGGGTGGGAATGACTGGTTATATTGGAAATGCACTGAAACATAAAGAACGCTGTAATTTAGGTGTCTGGTGCTAATTTTGGCTTCAGGACTCAACAGGCAATTTGTTGTGTATTTTGAGCAGGGCTGGAAAATGAAACACGTCAGAGTAATGAAACACGTCGCGCTCTTTTATTTGTACTTTCGTACAAATACACACTGACGCGAGTAATCTGAAAATGTTCTGATTCCTATCTATTCCGCTCTCTTATCAAGAGTATATATAATACATAATGCTAGCTGGCTAGTTAACGTAGCCAGACGGCATTGATGTTACACAAGCTCATTCTCGACTAGCTATCCAGCAGTGATTATTATCTAACACATTATCCTGAGCATTACCTACAGTATAGACTCTAGCAGCATCGAAGTGACATTCTAAGTTTAATCCGGAACATCCGTGCTGTAAATTCTCAAAAGATCTGGCTAGCTAGTCTGGCTCACTCCGCTAGCTAATGTCTTGCATGTACATGTTTCTACAGGTCGAGTATTGTGCTGTGAAATGCCGATATCTCCATGGGTTTGTTTGTTTTGGAGGTGTTTTTTGTTTGTTTTTTTGAAGCATTTCAGATAAATTTAACAAATGATGAATGATTAATGATCAATTTGGCCAGACTCATCTGTCTCCTCTGTCGCAGACATTGCTGCTAAGTCAGTCTGTAGCCGGGTTTCCGTCGCAGTTTTGCACGGAATAGAAGCGATATCTTAAGAACGTCGAAAAAACGTAAACGCGAAGGGATTAAATCTGGGTTTTTTTCCTCTCACGATAGTCATTGCAGTTAAACATGGTGACGAATCTCGGAGATCTGATGAGTGTTGGCACGGCGATTTCAATTGCATCCACCGCAATAGCCGTGGTAGTGTTTAATAGAAAGCGACGAGGGCGTGTAATGCACGCAGTCTTGGAAAGGCAAGCGGCAGCGGGCACGTATCCGGGATTTCTCCGAGATCGTAGTCCGCAATGTTTTTACAAAGGTCATGTTGATCCAAAACATCGGAATGACCCGCTTAACATTTGACGAGTTATGCAACATAATAGGACCGCCCGTGGCGCCTGGCGTATCACACCCGAGGGAGCCGGATCCGACCGAGAAGCGCATAGCCGTCGCTCTTTATAAACCGGCTTCCTGTGCAGAGTACACGGTAGTAGCTGAGCCCTTTGGTGTGACCGTCATGTCATGCGAGAAATGTTTTTTTTGAGAAATTGCCGAACTTGTCTGAAAAACCACCTCATGTGAGCGTGTGAACTTTTTTGCGAGCGAGTGAGAGTTTCTCCCGAAATTGCAGTCGCACGAAATCGTCTTTCACAGTGACGCTCGTTGGTAAATGAGACCTTTTAGCTCTACTCATGTTCAACACGTGAATCGAAGAGGGCTTTGACTGAACGCGCGTTGTGATGACGTCAAATGACGCGAAAATCTGCAGTGATTTAAAAGAACCGCGAGCTCCTCCGAATATTACGGAGTTCGCTCGACTTTGCATTCATTTCCGCAATCACAAAATGGTGAAATCCAGGAGGGACGGCTAGACAGTTGGCATCCGAAGTGTAGACTGTGATCAGAAAACTGCTTTATTTTGATTGGGTCTTGAAATTGAATTATTTAAAATTTGCACATACTATATGTTTCCAGTATTTTCGACTTAAATGCATTATTATGTTTTAAAAATGAATTCTAATTTGTTTTTTATTTAAAGTACTATGATTGAATTACATTCACAAAAGTACTCATAAAGTTTAATCAAGAACCTTTAAGGGATCTTTAGCTGTTTGTCTAAAGAAAGGATGCAGAAATCAACCCCAGAGGGATTTTTGTTTCGAGAGGGTTCCATGTAGAACAGCCATACTGTTTACAGTCTTTCTTTTCTCTCAGACTCTCTCTCTTTCCTCTCTCTCGACATTAATAAGACAAGCTTGTCGTGACTGTGATGAAGCACTGACACTGGAGACTCCTTCCATAAATGTTAAACGAATTTCTCCGCACTAGCTCTGGAGTGGCGCACTAGAACGAGGGCATTGATATAAGACTTCCAGTCAGAATAACAGCAAATGATGACCTCGTATACAGTACACGCATAAGATATGGACAGGTTTTAGGATTCGCCACCTTTAGGATAAGGAGTCTTGTGTGTGATTAAAATTTCCATGAAAAATGAATCCCTTATTTATTTACAGAGTGGGGAGAGTCCTATTGTCTTCGTAAAGTACCGTGTGCCATCGTGTCCTTATCCTCCCACTAAATAATGCATCACAGTAATGATGCGAATCTAAACTGAACCACCGAACCTCCATCTCTGTAGTTTGAACAATATCCTATATCAAATTCCTAAAATCGAAGTGTGCTTGAATGAATCCTAAATCATTTTTGACTGCATAAATACTCAATCCCTAAAATTAATTATGGAGCATCGTCAGAAGTCACGTAATTAATCGAATGGAGTCAACCTTTGTGCCGTCGAAGTGTCATGTGACATCAATATAAATATGCATGTTCCTGAAGGGACCCGGAGTTTGTTACCAGTCAGCATCATGAAGACCAACACGCTCTCGAAACAATCTCAGTTTGATTTATAAAGCGCTTTTAACGATAAAAATTGTCAAAAAAAAAAAAAAAAAAAAAAGCAGCTTTTACGGAAATCCTGACATGAACGTTTAATCGAATCTAAGGGTGAATTATGGCACAAAGTAAAAACCCCGTCCGGATAAAACATTTAAAGGAAATACAACCGACAACGCATGCGACACAAACGTAAGGTATCATATAGATATGAATAATTAATTAAGGCAATGGAGATGGGTTTGTTTCTGGAAAGAAAAGATGAATGCCCCGCCTAGGGATAATTTCACCGCATCAGAGAAGTATATAAAGACATGGCTGCGTCTGTATAAATCAGACTTTCTGCAGACGTTATTGTTTCCATAAAGTTTGATTTGTTACGTATCAAGGCTGAGGTGGAAGCAATCGCAGACATTCAAAAGTTTAATTAACAAACAAACAAACAACAAAACAAAACAAAGACAACCGTGGCAAAAACTAAACATGAACTAACGAGCTCAATGAACATGCTAACATGGAACACGGCGGTCTAAGACAAACGAAAGCCAGAGAAGCAGCGCGCACACTGGCTATATATAGGTGTGATTCAGGTGCAGGTGGTCATGTGACATGTAGTACAGTGCAGTGGCTGATGGGAACTGAAGTCCAGAGTTAGCTCCTTGATATATGACATGATTACTTTTTGACGTCTGCTAACTGTCTGTCTCTGAAGTTTATTTGTTAGGCTGGAAAGTTTGTTTGCCACGACGTTATTAACTGTTCGGCGATGGAGACTTGAGTGTAAACTGTTTTTAGCCGCTGCAGTCTTCATGCTACCCAAGGAACACCACCCACAGCCATCTTTAGGGCGTCTGTGTGGTACCATTCACAGTACTCGCATGGTGATCTTTAGGTTATCCAAGTATCAATCAAGGATTGGTTATAAAAAAAATTCCAAACTCTGAACGTCCCTCAACGCATCATTAAATCTATTATTAACAAATGGACCATACACGGCATAACAGTGACTCTGCTTAGAGCAGACCATCACCAAAAGCCACGTCTCAAAAACTTACTGTTCCAGCCTTTTCTCGCCCCGTCCCAACTTTATTGAGAAGTGTTCCGGCCATCGAATATAAAAGGACCTTATTTTTTCCTTAAAACGGTACATTTTCCTCAGTTTAAACATTTGACATGTTTTCTACGTGCTATTGTGAATAACATACGGGTTTATGAGATTTGCAAATCGTCGCGTTCTGTTTTTATTGACATTTTACACAGCGTCCCGACTTTTCTGGAATCGGCATTGTAAAATAAACCAAATGTGCGGTGATTAATGTGATAATTACAAATCAGACTATTTCTGCAGCAATATACCAGCAATATACTAGACTCAGCAAAGGATGAAAAAAATTCCTTTCTCAGTCTGCATTTTATATCCCTGATTGATTTATTTATTTTTTTTTATTTATTTTTTTTAGGGTTAAAATGCAAGTGTCTCGGACGCTTCTATTTAAAAAATAATAATAATAAATCTGGCTTGGGACTCTCAAATCCATGAGCTACAACATCGTTACTTACGTGATCTGTTTGGAGAGCTCAGAATGCATACTCTGAATACACAGACATTTTTCTTGAGTGAATATTGATGGAACTTATTTTTATTATTTTATTTGCAGCCTGAAGTTATTCGTAAAGCCAGACGAACAGTCTTTCTTCCTGTTTGATTTTTTTTAAATGTCATTTCTCAGGAAATTCGTCTGAGCTTTAAAAATGTAACAGAGTAAATATAGCATGTAATTACCACTGACCCCTGAGGGGCAGCAAAATGAGTCTGCAATAAAATATTTAGTACTTAGAATTTTTTTTTTTTTAAACATACAGTATATGCCTCTCAAACCCCCCACAAATCTGAGGTCAAGCAGCTCTCTACACAACTGACTGCTGCTTACGATCATTACTTACGATAATTACCTTTGTCTCTGATACTAATGACTGTCTTTACTCACTCTCTCTCTCTCTCTCTCTCTCTCACTCTCACTCACTCTCTCTCTCTCTCTCACTCACTCACTCTCTCTCACTCACTGTCTCTCTCTCACTCTCTCACTCTCTCTCTCACTCTCTCTATCACTCACTCTCTCTTTCTCTCCCACTCACTCTCTCTCTCTCTCTCTCTCTCTCACTCTCACTCACTCTCTCTCTCTCTCTCACTCACTCACTCTCTCTCACTCACTGTCTCTCTCTCACTCTCTCTCTCACTCACTCTCTCTTTCTCTCCCACTCACTCTCTCTCTCTCTCTATCTCTCACTCACTCTCTCTCTCTCACTCACTCACTCTCTCTCTCTCTCTCACTCACTCTCTCTCTCACTCTCTCTCTATCTCTCACTCTCTCTTTCTCTCCCACTCACTCTCTCTCCCTCTCTCTCTCTCTCACTCACTCTCTCTCACTCTCTCTCACTCACTCACTCTCTCTCTCTCTCACTCTCTCTCACTCACTCTCTCTTTCTCTCCCACTCACTCTCTCTCTCCCTCTCTCACTCTCTCTCTCACTCTCTCACTCATTCTCTCTCTCACTCACTCTCTCTCTCACTCACTCACTCTCTCACTCTCACTCACTCACTCTCTCTCACACACTCTCTCTCTCACTCTCTCTCTCTCTCTCTCACTGTCTCTCTCTCACTCTCACTCTCTCTTTCTGTCAAACTGAAACACAATCCCCCCTTCCTCTGCTTCTCTGTCCTGGGGAGTGAATAAATCCAGCCCTCAGGCACAACCCCATGGAATCTAAAGTAGATGAGCTTGTCCTCCTCCTCCAGGTGGATCTGCCTGAAAACTGCATTAAGATGTTCACATCAGCATTCAGTTTGGAGCCGTGCAGCTCTCGACTCATTTAGAGAACCTGCTAGAAATACATCCTAAAGCTAACATTGTTTAAAAGCTTATAATGAATCAAAGAGTTCCGGTACCGGCTGGAGGTCACACTCCACTGACGTCGGTTTGTCTTCGTACGTCATGGTGGAGGGGTAGAGTGGAGTTTATAATCTTCAGTATAGCTTTAAACGAAGATGAAAAACAGACTGCGAAAGAGGATGACTTTAGGCGATCCTTTAGGCTTCTGCCGCCTGTGTTTCACTGTGACGCATCACCATGAGCATCGACGAGTAATCAGCATCGCTTCTCATCCTGTATCGTACATCCTGTACATTTATCCTTTTGTAACGTTCACGCCATCTCATGATTAGTGCTGCTGATGGATTGTTAGCAGAAACACAGTGGAACAATACATGTTTAAAGAATAAATTAATCCAATAAGAACAAAAGCGCCAGTATGTGAATAGATAAATGAGGAGTAGAAGACGGTTGGATGTAAAAGGAGTCTTAACCTAAAATTGAGCTGAGCAGATAAAGGATGTAAAGCTTGGGCCCCATGGTGGCAGAATTGGGATCTGAACTCCAACCCTCCAGAGCCACAGCCCAGATATACGGGTCGTTCCTGTAGAAGCCGTTCTGGCATGATGCAATGGCGTGCAGTACCTTGTAGAAATTGATGCTTAGTACAAAACAATAGTGTTTGATTGGTGTTTTTTTTTACTCTCTCTCTCTCTCTCTCACTCACTAGCAATGTTTCCACGCAAATTGCCAATTTAACTCATGAACATTTGCGCTGAAAGCACCGTTTCCATAACAACAAAACCGTCACTTCTGGGGAAACTGCCGCAAAGACGTCTATGCAAAGTCGTACCGCTCGCCCTCTCCACCATTTTCACTTTTCTGAGCCAATTCTCCAATGACACGGTTTGTTGAGATAAAGTCACATGACTTTTTTTGATGCACATCGAGGAATTGAATCGGTAAATGTGCTTCCGTCGTCGTTTACGCGCGTGTCTTGTTCGCGGATTGTAAACAATTATCCGCCTCAATTAAGCGCATACGTTTGTAATATGCACATTTTGGAGATTTTATTCGTATCTAGGGTTTCCGTCCAGAGGTTGTTTTTTTAAAAAATTTGTGATATCCTAAAATTCACGTAGAAAT
>NC_071255.1:34715189-34810189 GCF_023375685.1 Ictalurus furcatus
TATATAGAAAAAGGGTCCGGGTCGGTCTCATGATGCTGAAGAAGAGAAGAAGTGAAAACCCTGTTTTTGAAAAAATTCTAATATTGCAGAAATTAACATCATAGCTGCGTGCGAATATTCCTACTACCCTGCTGCACAGTAGAAAAGCAGTGTGCCAGAGGAGTAGTACTGCATGTCTGAATTCTCAGTACTTATAAAACAGAAGGTGATAAGTACCTGGACGACCTACTGATTCTGCAGTATGGAGCCAGTGGACACTGCACTATCCCATAATGCAACGGGACTGGCATGGAAGAGCTGTCTGAATCAAAAATGGTGGAAGGCAGCGCGTCGGCTCTTTTTAAGTGTAGGTCACATGACTGCGTCAATATGGCGGATGTAGTACGTCCGGATTGTATTCATACTTCACACATATACTGATCAGTACGTACTGTATCAACGGCATGTTTGCTATTAAATTGAAAGGCTTGATTTAAAGAACCCGAGGAAAGTGAAATTGTGTGTTATTGGTTTTTTTTTTAACTGCATCGAGGAGTTATTATTTTAAAAGTATGTCCAAATCCTAAGTGCCGTAAACCACGATCTCTATCACTTCACCAACCTTCATAACAATCGTATGAAGCGTTCTATTGGTTGCCATGGACTCCAACAGGAAGTAGAAGAAGAAGAAGTAAACATGGTATTCCTAGGTACCTTTAGTGCTTGGCCCTCTAATCCTTTTTTTATTTGGAAATAATTTGTTTGGAAATCTTAAATTTAAGCCACAGCACAAAGTACAGAGAAAGATTTGAAAAAAAAATGATTCATCGCTCTTTGTTTCTCTCAGTGTGTGTGTGTGTGTGTGTGTGTGTGTGTGTGTGTGTGTGCGCGCGCGCATGTGCGCCTGTTCTGTAATTCTTCATATACAAATAATGCTGGAACGGTTACCATGGCAACCACACACAGCATTAGTACAGAATGAGCAAAAGAAGCCAAGAATACTGTGTGTGTGTGTGTGTGTGCGTGCGCGTGTGTGTGTGTTTTTATTCTACGTGTTGACGCTACATTCACACATATTATGCAAACTAATTAAAAAAAGAAAGAACCACACAAAATACTTCCCATGAAATGAAACCCTCCAAATGTTTTTGCTTTGTTTTGCTTTCTGTAGTAAAACATTTTTCCACGCGATGGTGGATGGTATATATATATATATATATATATATATATTTAATATATATATATATTCACAAAAATCCTGTGATTGCATTTTAGATTCATATTCAGAAAGAGAAAAGTTTGAAAGTGTTTAAAACCTGAAGCTAATCTCTGAGTGCTGCAGTTTCATGAGGAAGCAGAACCCTGTGATGTGTAAACAATAGAATCTCCCAGCACTCTGCCTCAAACCACAAGCCACAAGCGAGAATGCTGCTTTTACATTGCTTTGCTTTATTTGTCCGAGATGTAATCCTGCAGCTGGCCACTTATCCACTGTGCCCAGGGTCTGGGTTATGTAGCATCCTGGGGAAAAGCCTCATTAAAACTAATAAAGACTCATCACAGAGTTCAAAGCCCTGGACTCTCACTGATGTGTTCATGAGCGAGACACTTAACCATCAGCTCCACAGCTCTGTGCTTGGATCTTTGACTGGTTCCTGTGGCCCTTGTTGGTTAAAAGCATCTGTTTATGGTTTTATAAAATGGGTGCATTTAATCTAATAAAGAAACAAAACAAAGCGAAATGACTACACTCTTCAAAACCCTTCCTTCCCTACAGTCGTCTTTGGATTGTTTAAAAGTTCTTAGCTTCCTGTAAATGTTCCTTCATAGACAAATGGAAAAAAAAAAATTCTTAAATGTCTTAGATTTAAGGGGGGGGGGGGTTTCTCCCCCCTCTCGGGTTACACTCTTAGGTTCTGCCCCTAAAATAAATAAATAAATAAACTTCTTGTCAAGAACCATTTTTCATTGTCTAGGGTTCTTAAATTGAGCTATATAGTTCTGTGGAGATTAAAAAAGTTCTTTGTGTCTCATTAAAGGTTCTTCAGAGCAGTGTAATGGTTCTTCAGGGTATCATCCCTTATCAGGTTAAAGTGAATCTTATAGGGTTCTTTGTATGACTGGAAAAGGTTCTCCTGGCATCACTCTTAAGACCCTTACTTTGGTTCCTTAAAGCACTCAAATGTTTTGGTTTTTTTCAGAGAACTTACGATAACATGTTTCCTTTTGGCACTGCTGAGAAGAACCCTTTGTAGGTTCTTTAAAGCACCAGTAAATAGACGGTTCTCTACAGATCCTGAGAGTTTTATTTGTGCAGCTTAAAAGGGTTCTCCTATACCAACAGGCTGAAAACCCCGACCTTTTTTGGTTCTAATAGGAACCTTTATTTTTAAGAGTATATGGTTAGGTTTCAGTGATCATCTAGGGTTCTTTGGATAGTTAAAAAGGTCTTAGCTTGCTGAAATAGTTTTTCATAGAACCTTTACGAGTTCCTCTATGGACAACCAGAAAAAAAATCCTTAAGCGGTCTAGATTTAACTTAGGGTTAGTTTTAGGGTTAGTGTTAGTTTTGAACGATTCTTTAGGGTTCTTTAGATAGGTTTGTAGCTTCCTAAAATGGTTCTACTTGGAACCATTTCTACAAGAGAAACACTCTTATACATTATATATAGAATTATAGAGAGATTATACGTAGAATCCTTAAGATGACTAGATTTTTCCCTTTTTTTATCCAAAAGTATACTCTAGGATTAGTTTTAGGTTTAGGATTAGCTTTCAGTGTTTCTTTAGGGTCTGTAAAAGTTTTCTTAAAAGTCTTCTGTATTGAATCTTTAAGGGTTCCACCATCGACGTCTGAAAAATTCTTAAATATTTTACATTTGGCCATTTTTTCTAGTCTATGATTAGTTTTAGGTTTCACTGGTTATTTAGATAGGCTTCATAGCTTCGTAATATGGTTCTACGTGGAACCCTCTAAGTGCCTACTGTAAACCCTTAGAAAGTTTTTTATTTGAAGGAATGTTCAAAGTTCTTTAGATTTGGAACCATCACTAATAGAGGTCCCACATATCACCTTTAAGGTTTTCCACAATGGGACAGTCTAAGAACTTTTACGGGTACTAGACAGTATACAAATGCTGTTCTTCTTACCCTCTTAAGAAAATGGTCCCTCTGGGTTTCTGTGTTTAGTTTAAAATTCTTCGTTTCTTTAAGTGGTTCTACTTGGAATGATTTCCTGACAGCCAAACCAAAGGACCGTTAAGGGTTCTAGATTTAACCTATTTTAAGAGAGCATATGTAACCTCACAGAAAACTGAAATACCTAGGAATAGCTGTCTTCTTACAGGGTTCGTCAGGGGCTAGCTAATAGTTCTTACCTTCTTAAAGAGGTTCTACTTGGTACTTTGTCAGACAGAGAAACCCTATCTGAGGCTGTAAGGTTCTAGGAGAACAATACTCTATCATCAGCATGATGTACACATGGTTGTATTACAGCGTGTTTGATCTGTGACCGTGTGTATTTATTTAATCAGCACGTTCACAGATACTGAATTGAAAGTTTTAGAAATGGAGGAATCTGAAACCGATACAGGAACTGGAACCAGCTCTAGTTCTCCTCTAGTGAAACAACGATCATTCTAGTGCCAGAAAAATAATAATAATAAATTCGACTCTGATCTGAAATTTGATGAAATTTTGAAGAATCCCTTCACAACATCTGGCCAATTGAAGAACACTCTGGAGGAGGAAGGCGTGTCATAGTCAAAGTCTACAATCAAGAGACGCCTTCTTTGTATTCTCAGTATTCTTTGGACAGATGAAACCAAGATGAACTTTTTTCCAGAATGATGGGAATAGAAGAGTATGGAGAAGGAAAGGAAGGGCTCATGATCCAAAGCATACCACATCATCTGTCAAACATGTGGAGGAAGTGTTATGGCATGGGTGTGTACGGCTGCCAGTGGAGCTGGGTCACTGGTATGGATTGATGATGTGACTTCTGATAGAAGTAGCAGGATGAATTCTGAAGTGTTAAGAGCTATACCGTACTTTCTGCTCAGATTCAGTCAAATGCTGCAAAAACTGATAGCACGACGCTTCACAGTACAGATGGATAATGACCCAAAACAACTCTAAGGCTTCTTAAGGCAAAGAAATGAAATGTTCTTAAATGGCCGCGTCAGTCACCTGACCTCAACCTAACTGCTTTTCACTTACTGAAGACAATACTGAAGGCGGCTGCAGTAAAGGCCTGGCAGAGCATCTCAAGGGAGGAAACTCAGCATTCCATGATCTTCGTGGGTTCCAGATTTCAGACGGGCATTCACTGTAAAAGATTTGCATCCAAGTATTAAAAATATCCCTAATATTTATGATTATGTCGGTTTGTCCAGTTACTTTTGACTCTGTAAAAAAATGGCCGTGATTCCTAAACGGTTAATGTAGTATTTTTGTTAAACCCCTTGAATTAACGCTGAAAGTCTGCGCTTCGATCACGTCTTGATTGCTTCATCTCAGATCCGTTGTGGTGGTGTACAAAGGCAAAATAACGACAACCGCGTCCCTGTCCAAATACTTATGGACCCGATTGTATTACTGACATACCGGCATGCGGAAAAACGTGATCGTGTGAAACGGAAGGGAATTTTTTTAAGTTAATAATATACTGTATATGCAGTGCAACCTTGCACCACTATTGTACCCACTGTTTTAAGCTAATATGTGTCCACTTTTTGCTTCAATTGTTTTTCATGATTCGTTTATTTAATCATTCATTTCATTTAATTACTTTTACAAATGATTCATTTATTTTCATTCATTTCATTTAATTACTTTTACAAATGATTCATTTATTTTCATTCATTTAATTTCATTACTTTTACAAATGATTCATTTATTTTCATTCATTTAATTTCATTACTTTTACAAATGATTCATTTATTTTCATTCATTTCATTTCATTACTTTTACAAATGATTCGTTTATTTTCATTCATTTCATTTCATTACTTTTACAAATGATTCGTTTATTTTCATTCATTTAATTTCATTACTTTTACAAATGATTCGTTTATTTTCATTCATTTAATTTCATTACTTTTACAAATGATTCATTTATTTTCATTCATTTAATTTCATTACTTTTACAAATGATTCGTTTATTTTCATTCATTTCATTTCATTACTTTTACAAATGATTCGTTTATTTTCATTCATTTAATTTCATTACTTTTACAAATGATTCATTTATTTTCATTCATTTAATTTCATTACTTTTACAAATGATTCATTCATTTTCATTCATTTTATTATTGCTTTTTTTTTTTACGATTCATTTATTTCCATTTGATTTTTTTTTTTAAAGATTTGTTTATTTTCACAAGTGATTTTTTTTCCCATGTGAAAAGGAATTTTACTTAGCAAACCATTAAAAATATATATAAATATATTCGCTGGAACCCTACCCCGCTGTCTTAGCCCGTTGTAACCCACTGTTTTAACCTAATTTGTAAAAAATTTTTGTTTTTACTTTTTACTTTTACTGCATCTGAGATTTTTTTTTAAGATTCATTTGCTAAAACTCCCATGCCTATACTTTACAGTCAGCAATTATATATCTATCCTACGCACCTATATGGTAGTTCTACCTTCGAATCTGAGAACTGAGTGTATTTCCATGCATTCGCAGTGTACTAACGGCTCCTGTTACCCTAAAGTATGAAAGAGTCTTATAATCGCTCATATCTTTTTATGACTTATGACAGAGAAAGACATCCAGCAAACTACAGAGTGCCAAAAACAGCAACGCCGCACCTGATGGAACTGCAATCTGGGCCGTCTCTTTCTTTCCCTAAAGCATGGAACAAACTCATAGTGGTTTAAATCTGCTTTATGACCTGTCTTCTCCTCATAACCCTTAAAGCGCATTGGCTGAGGTGCTTCACAGCAGCGTCATGCTTCAAGACACTTCAAAGTCCCAAGAACTCCCTGAGGCGCCTAGGGATTACAGCACGCCGTCCGTCTGGCTCCTGCTGCAAACGTCACCTGCACACCTTTCACGCTCTTCACTTCGGAGAGAACGTGGACCCTTGTGTTTTATTTCCTGAAGCAATCCCTGCTGCTTCCTGCAGCTGCTGTCTGAGGGAATGTGCTCCAGGTGCACACTTTATGTCCTTCCTGCAGCAAAAACCCCAAAACAAAAACAGAAAAAAAATCCCAAAGCTTTACCGAGCTTGACGGGAGCTTACATATCACCTGCGGGGTGTATCGATCGCAGCCGAGATGCGGCGCTGCTCGACATCTTTAATATCTTTCTGCAATATTTTCATCATCCTTGTCTAGTTGTCCTTCCCTGAGCGACTGGCCGTCTTCACCCACAACAACTGATCAATAATACATCTCAGACTCTTTACTGACACTGCAAGCTGCACATGCTGAATAAGCTCCGGATAAAACTGAAAGCACTGTCCGTTTTTCTATAGACAGCAAATCATTGGCTTTCAACGTAGTGAAGATCTGGGAATTCCCTAATTAATAGAAAAACCTCGTCAATGTCATTAGCATAACACGCCTAAACTGTTCATGTTTAAGTTTCCTCTAAAAAAAAATAAAATAAAAAATCTTAATAATGTTAAATGAGTCTTCTGTTATTTAGTAATTTAGTGTGTTTTGGTTGTGTTTTTGGTTTTTTTTTTTCTTGTCTCCCCGAACATTAACCCTACAATTTAATCACAACACCACCAGGCACATTTCCGACAGCTGTGCACCTCTGCAATAAGGCCAGCCAAAGACAACTCCGTCTCTCAGCGAGTGCATGTTTTCCCCATTCCTCGTGGAAAACAACACATGCTGGTGACTCGATCGCTTTGCAGTAATGACGTCCCCGTTTTCACTCAATGACTGACTCTCTGGAGAAATGATATGACTTAACATGTTTACAGACTTACACGCAGAAGCTAAAGTGTCCTATTCACCCTGTCGTGTGAAGTGCAAAACCGAAAGCTAGTCATACGAAACTTTTTCGTCAACAAACACACTGTATATTTAATTAATATTGAGCTTCAACACACAACGATTCATCTTATTTTATTATTTATTAGTATTATTATTATTATGCAAATCTTTCCTTATGCGCCCCGCCCACTCCTGTATCAGACGCCGCGATCTAAGTAAATCTCATCGAACCTCCTCTTTTGTTGAGTCGGTCTCTTGTTCGGTTTCGTCTCGACGTGACGCGCACGAGGGTTTCATTCAGCGAGCTTTTCCACACAAACCACTCGAAGGGCATGCAAGCGTGTGTGTTTATGTTTAGAGTGTAAAGTGAGTGCCAGCCTGCATTCCTGCATTTATAAAAAAAAATTAAAAAATAAATGTAAAAAATGGAAGAAATATCGTTTTTCATAAACATGACTGAAACTGCAATCTGGAAATAATAGAAATGTGTTTAAACTCTAAGAGAGAGAATCTTTAACCATTTTTTTTTTCCCCCTTTCACGTACCATCACGCTGTCGTATTCTCCATTCTGATTGGTCAGAAGGTTTCTATAGTGACAGCTGGTTAACAGCGTCTGCACCAAGCCTGCACGAACTAAACGGCATCGCCTGTTTAAGAACGAGAGCTTCGGCTCGTTTGCAGACTGACGAGTCTCAAAAACATTCAAATACGCCACGGTTTCTATAGTAACACCACGTTCACATGATCTAAAAACGCGTAACAAACAGATTTCGGACAAAAAAAAACTAAAAATACACGTTTAATCATTGGTTAGACAAATCTTTCTGGAATCGAACGTCTGTGGAAGGAGTCTCCAGCGCCGGCGCTTTGTAACATTCAGCACGTTTTCTAACGTGGGAAATTCTTCAGGAGAGATTAGTGAGGAGTTAACGCTTCGTAAAAGACGGGCTAGAGGAGGAACGACCGTTTATAGCCGCTACAACGTAACTGATAATAATAACTAACTTGTTTTAAAGACGTTCCACAGCATCACACGTACAGCGGGGGGGAAATAAGTATCGGACGCGTCAACATTCTTTACAGCGAATATATTTCCCATGAGTCTATTCACATGAAATTTTCCCCAGACATCAGTATTAACTCAAGGAATCCGGAAATATAAAGAATTCACAACATTACGGTCCATAAATAAAGTTCTGTGTGTTGACTTACTAACCCAGATGATATTCATTTGCACAGACAGCGGGTATAATTACTCACGGATTTCAGCTGGGTCCTTGCCTTTTTCTTAGCGTGTTCAAGACTTTTTTCCCCGTGTCATTCCATTTTATTACACATAACTATATTTATGGACTTTACTCTTGTGAATTCTTTATATTTGCGGATTTCTTGAGTTCCTACTGACGTCTGGTGAAAATTGAATTGGAAATATATTTAATGAAAACAATGCTCAATACTTATTTCCCCCACTGTAACCATAAACGGATAAAAGGTACTCGTTGTTCTTTAACTCACTTGTACGGTTGTAATCATTTGGCAAATTGCTGTAATACAAAAAAAGGAAGAACACCCTTTTTATTCCTTACTTACTCTCCTATTACTTGTTTTCCAAGTCAAATTCCTTGTAAGCGAATCTTATCTGGTGGCAAATACTCTCAAGTCGATTCCGGTTTAATCATATATCATTGCTTGCTAGAGAAACCAATATTACACACACACAAACTTTACGCACAAACGTCTAGGAGTTTATCTTCACGGTCAGAATCCGCCTGCATTCGTAAGCACATCCTTTTGTTTTTCCCATCAGCAGAAATTTATTTACAAATGCTCAAACCAGGAGATCTCCAGGCTCACGAGAGCGTTTCGCCTGTATCTTACACCGAACATAGTAGATGAGCTTGTGGTTTCCGAGAAGGCCATGCATTTGACACGTTCTTTAGTGCTCTAAAACAAGCCTGGCTATTTATTTCTGATATCTCAGAAGGCACGGTCACATTCTTCACATGTTTCACAACAACAGAGAGAAGAAAAAAAAAGAAAGAAAAAGAACGTGTTCAAGGCCAGACCACTACTTAGAATCACATGAGCTCTAATGAAATCAGTTACAATCCTATAACTGTATGGGGTTGCAATAAGAGGAGAATAGAGAGAAAATAAGTGGGAAAGAGAATGTCGTTTGTCCATCTGTTAGTTAAAATCTACTCTAAAACTCGGTTGAGGTTATTGAAAACACCGTCTAGTCATAATGATAACCTAGAATCACTGCAAACGTGAGTTATTAGGGTTTGTTTTTTGTTTTTTTTGCTCTAGTCGTGAACATCAACTCCCATAGAAAGACTTCCATGAAGCACTAATAAAGCTATATAAGACAGGAAGTTTGGAAAAGCCAAGATAATGGAGCACCCAGTTCTGAAAACAGACATGCAGGCCAAAGTAGCAGAAACAGGGACGGTGGGGGGGGGGGAATAAAAAGCATTACGGAGCGCTTTAATGATTGTCTCTGAGAGCATCCTGCACGAACTAAACAGCATCGCCTGCTTTAAGAACGAGAGCCTCGACTGGTCTTCACGCACGTTTCCGCTGTGGAATAATTTTTTTTTTTTTTTTTTTGTATATGTGTGTGTGAGCAAACAAACTCCAAATAAACTGATGAGTCTTTAAAACATTCGGGAATAAAACTAAAACCTAAAGCATTGTCGACGCAAGACACGTGATTCACATGACATCAAGGCTTATCTCATATTCAAGTCATGGTGCGGTTTTGTCATACACATACGTAATCAATCCACTTAGAAAAGCCATGGCAGCTTTAAATTTTCACAACTAAAAAAAAAAATCTATGAAAACTAAGAATAATAATAATAATAATAATAATAATAATAATAATAACAAAATAGTACATTCCTGTGAGGCATGTCAAATCCCTCAATGAAACACTGCAACAAAATAAAGCTCCACAGTTACCGAGCTACAACGAAAAATCATTCAAATGAGCATTGTTTTTTTTTTTCTTTCATTTTATAGGTCTTTGGTGAGGGGTTAGCATCACAGTTTGGATGCCGTGAGTAAGGATTTGCTCAAGTCTTTCGCCTCGGCGGCTGTTCTTACGCGTTCGTAGCCCAGCACGGCCATGGACTGGTGGCAGTAATCCTCCACTTGTTTGATCTGCTGAATGCTGAGGAGAGTCCTCCAAGCGCTCGCCGCCAGCGTGGCGTTCCTGGACGACACGATGAACGGCTTGGAGGACGAGTTTGTTCCGTTAGTCATGTTGAGGGCAAAAGACTCCACGTCGTGATTGGCGCTGAGGTTAGCGAAGCGGTAAACTTGACGCAGGACCTTGACCGGGTTTTCCACCAGGTCCTCGTAGCGCACGGCCAGGTACTTTCCCTTCAGCCAGCTGGGAGGATTCAACGCCGTCCTCAAGGTCCTGTGGGTCCTATCACATATCACCTCCATGGCCCCTATCGAGTGGTAGTCGGCGCCATCCTTTTTGTTCGTTTTATGAGCTGCGTCTGTGAGCGGTAACCGGCGGAGTTTGGGATCCCGGCTCCTGACCACCTGCAGGTTCTCTCGGATCAGTCCGTGTCTGGATTTGATCCTGGAGTTGGCCACAGCCCTGGGGTCCCTCACCAAGTGAATGACCTTTAGCTCCAGCGAGGGGTCTTCCATCAGAGGAGCCAAGATGTTAAGGTCCAGAATGCGCACCCCTTTAATAACGATAGTGTTGTATTTCAGACACTCGTCCTCCAGAAGATGGAGGCTCTGCGGCGGACATTTCTTACACAACTTGTCGTCCACCATGCCCACCACGTCCTTCCTGTACGCGGAACACAGCGGGTACGAGCAGATCACTTTGTTAAGCGTGGCGCCGAACAGGCCGAGCGAGGTAATGTTTTTGCCCCCGGGGCTGTTGTACAGCTGGAACACGGAGAGATCGCAGCGATACAGCGAGCTCAGCATGTCCCTCGCCGCGCCCTGCAGAGACACGGCGTCACCTGGGTACAGCTTCTGCCAGATGTGCCACATGGGCTCGTACAGGAAGAACACATCAGGGTTCTGGTTGAACAGCTCGCCGAAAAAGCTCGACCCCGAGCGCCAAGTGGTCAAGACGTAAACGAGCTGCCTTTTCTTAACCAAAGCGGGTCTGTAAAGGAACCGGATGTCGGAGCGCCCCTGGTACGTGGTGCTCCTCACCTGGTGGCTGCACTGCTGCGGCTCTTTGCTCCATCTATAGTTGGCCAAATTCAGCATGGTCAGAACCAGCAGGAGGAAATAGGCCACGAATAAAATAATCCGCTTCCTCCTCAGCACCTTCATGACGATGCCGGGCTGGTCGATGATTTTCACAGGGTTCTGGTACGTTCTGAGTTTCCTTCCATAGTCAGTATCGGTCTCTCGAGGTCCTACAGGCTTGATCTGCTGATACTGTTTGCCTCTCATCTGTCGTGGCTGGAAGGAAGAGCGGCTTCACACCACTCCGTCCAGTGATGATGATGAAGAAGAAGAATAGGAGCGGAATTACGGATGAAAGCGTGTCGTGATGCAAAGCTGATTTAAAGCAGTTAGAGGGAGCAACAGCAGTCATGCAACAATACTCATGATCATGATCACACTGGCCATCCAAAAACAGTGCTGATGTACTCTTCACTGCACTGCGCAATTAGGCTCTCCATCATCCTGTAGAAAAACACTGTGGACATCTTCCATCTTGACGCTGCATGAGAGGAAAGAACCCACGCATGCTGTCTCAGTTCGTCTGAGCGTTTCCGGTCGTGAACTCGGTTATAGCGCTGGAATAACACCCGCGGCTATGACAAAGGATCATAACGGGACAATAGAGGAATACTAACGGCGCGGTGCTGCATCACGGAGCTTGTTTCACCCCTGATATGACACGGAGACAGCTTCCCTCGGCATCTCCTCTCTCTTCTGATCGATAAGGGACGATATCAAATCCCCAGTCGTTGTCCTTCTCGCCGATGTGCTGTTGTGTTTTCAAACCGTCGTTCAGTCCGAGATCCACAGAAACCCCCCGCCCACCTCACATCCTATTGGTCGACACCGTCGATTCGTTTTTCCTCCACAGACGCTATTGGTCGGTCGAGGTGTCAGTCACCCTCGTTTTACATAGACGCAGATATAAATAAATGGGATTTATTGATGACTGTCTGTGATTATAATCCTTCTAAACTGATCTGTAGTCGCTCGTATGTTTAGGAATATTTGGTTTACAGTGTCAGACAGTTTATTCATTCATTTAGGGATTGTATTGAGAATTTTAAACATTGTAAGCCTGTTTATTTTATATATATATATATATATATATATATATATATATATATATATATATATTCATTATGATATCAAGAAATTCTGACTCTTAATATGAATTTAAAAGTATTCAAAATATTTGTTTATTTTCTTAGGTGCTTATTTTGACTAAGTAAAGTAAGATATTTCTTATTTGTCAATTTTGAAATTAAAAATGATCTCAACATATCTTCTATTTATTTATTTATTTGTTTGTTTGTTTGTTTATTAAGTTTTACTCACACTTTCAGGGTTGGGGGTTCGATTCCTGCCTCCCACCCTGTGTGCATGAAGTTTGCATGTTCTCCCCAGCTGTAGTAATATAAATAATATTTCATTTTAATATAAATATATTTGTATTCATTTATAAGCACAATCCTGAAAAAAAAAAGAAGAAGAAGAAGAAAAATCCATGAGAACTATACCACCTAAAGCTGCACAATTATATATTCCTGCTTAATTACAGCCTGTCACTTGGGAGACCCTGTGAACTGAATATATTAATGTTTATTTCTTCTCCAGCACACCTGAATCAACTCATAATGGCTTTATTAATTAGGTGATGATTTATGTCAAGTGTGTTCGAGCAAAAAAATGACTAAAACGAGCGGAATAAATTGAGACACGTTGACCTGTATAATGAGTTAGACACAAACCAATTTCCCAACACAGAAAAGAATATATATTTTTAAGATGTGTTCTCAGATGTTGATCATTTGATTGTTTCTTATACAGATGTATAGTTTTGCATGTCTTTCGAGGCAGTCCCTCATGTCGAGATAGCTATTTTTATGTGTAGTGTTATATGATGTTGATTAGATGTTATATTTACTTATGAACATCTACATTTTTTACAAATATTCTCACTTCCTCTACATGTCGAAGGTGAAATGTTGTTGTTGTTATTGTTGTTGTTGTTGTTGTTGTTGTTAAACTCTTAGGAAGGGATCCAATCCAGTCTGTGATTATTCTCATTTCCCTGAGTATTTTAGGTTGATATTATGTTTGGACTTGTTTTTGTTATTCTTTATAGTGGACGTTATATCGGCAGCAGATAATCATATGTGTTAAAGTTAAGGATCAAGAAAGCAAGGTATTTATCTTATCAACAGAAAACACTTGTAGGAAACAGCAAACAGGAAAAGGCTGCAAAATATCAAATGAAATCAAAACAACGATATGCACTTAAGACCATGCCTTGTTTGTAAAAAGTCATTTAAGATGAATTGCAAACTAATCTAAGTCAACATAGCTGTTAAACGCTCTGTATGTTTGTAGAGCTGAATAAGTCAGGTGCTGTTATGGACTGCCATCTACTGGTGGCAATATGCAACATTTTACAGACATATCAGTCCCTAGTACTTACAAAATCATCACTAATTTGCATGTACGAGGGGATAAATTGCAGACATAACATCTATCCATCCATCCATCTTCTATAGCGCTTATCCTTCAGGGTCACGGGGAACCTGGAGTCTATCCAAGGGAGCATCGGGCACAAGACGGGGTACACCCTGGATAAGGTGCCAATCCATCGCAGGGCACAATCACATACACATTCACATTCATACACTACGGACACTTTGGACATGTCAATCAGCCTACCATGCATGTCTTTGGACTGGGGAGGAAACCCCCACAGCACGAGGAGAACACACACAGGGCAGCGGCGGGAATCGAAACCTCAACCCTGGAAGGGAGGTGTGAGTCAAACGTGCTAACCATTAAGCCCGGCGGTGGCTTAGTGGTTAGCACGTTTGCCTCACACCTCCAGGGCCGGGGGTTTGATTCCCGCTGTGGCCCTGTGTGTGTGGACTTTGCGTGTTTTTGAATATAATGAGTGTCAAGATAGGATCGAAGGCCAGGGACTAGCTCCTACTAATCCATTATAAATGGTTCTTTCAAAATTATTTGGAAGAAAAATCTAAAAACACAACATAAATCATTATGAAATAATCAATATTCTAAAACTTGATATTAAATATGATAAAACATGATATATCTGTGCCTAACGATGCCCTTATGAACGGTAATATCACTGTCACACACGCCCTCCTATGGCTCACTGCTTTATTATTTTTTAAAATATCAAATTATCCTGCAATCATAACTGTACATTAATAGATCAAAATGTTAATATATTACAATTTTGAGTGGAAAAATGCATTATTTTGAAATAAAGAGTTAAGATTGTGAAATAATATCTCGTAATTTTGGAACAATAAAAGATCTTGAGATCAGTCTAACTTTTGAGACAATATATATATATATGTGTATTTTTTAAAATAGTGAGGTAATAAGTCAAAATCTTAAATAATTTTAAATAATAAGTCAAAATCAGAATAAAAAAATATATTATCTCAAGATAAAAAGGAAAATATATAAAAGTTGTATCTCAATATTATGACATCTTAAAATATCTCAGAATTGTGGCGTATCTTTAACTGGTCTCAACTATTATCTCCAAAACATGATGTTGAACTTTTAGAGTTTCCTCGGTTTTGAGATGATAAGTCAAGATCTTAAGATACCTTTCGAGATCATGAGTCAAAATTTTAACATGTTGCTGCCGATCCTGAGAAAGAACACACGACTTAATTCAGCTCTGCTTTAATGTCTTTGTTGTGGAGTTAAACCGGCCGTGCCTCATGCACGACCTTCAGGACCTCACGGATTGCATATGTTTTATGTCTGATCATGTCGAGAAGAATGTAATAGGATTTAAATCTGCAGTGTTTGAGCAGGAGAAATCTAAAAATGCATCCATATTATTTAAGTTAGGACAGTTTTAGTTTTATTGAAGGGGCGTGTAAAACCCGCAGTTCTCCTCCACACCAACAGAGGGCAGGACCAAGCTCAGAGGAGCGCAGTTTAAAAACCATGCACGTAAATGGGTAGATTAAATTCTGATTGGTTTCAGTGAATTCCAAAGTGAACAGCAGGAACAATATATGTGTATATGCACGTGCTGGAAGGTTGTTGATTTGATCCAATTTCAGTTTGTATTAGTGTGATATGATGACGTCATCAATGACCAACTCCACTGTTGCTCACTATAACAAAAAGCTGATTACACATTCAAAACCCTTGTCTACTGTATTTACAGGTATTTCTAAATTTACTTGAGAACTGTATTTTATTTTAATTTAAGATCTGGAACATAACCAGCAACCTAAAAAATGTGGGTTTTTTTTGTTGTTGTTGTTGTTGTTGTTTCTTTTTAACTGCCTTTAAGTGTTTGTCTTACTGGCACATGACTTTTACTATAATATGATTGCAATAAATCGATTATAAGGTTATTAAACCTATTTATAGACCTTTAACGACATGACAAGCTTGAAATAGTCTTGTTCCAGAAAAAAAAAAAAAAAAATGACCATGACTTATCTACCAATAGAACTGCTGGAAATTATTTTAAAAAATGTCTATACACAGGCTGATTTATCTTATATTCGGTTTATTGTAATACTATAATAAGAAATACGAGATACATTTGACTACATTTAAGATGTTTCTTTTTGCAGTGTAGTTTTGGCCTATTGTACTCATTTTATTTTGTGCCTATTTAGGTCTTTTATTTTATTTTAATTACATTTTGGGGGGGTTTTTTCTCTCTCTTTTTTTCACTTCACACTGTAAAGTACTATGAGCGGCCTTTTTAAACGTATAAGACATGCTACGTAAATGATAAATAAAGTATATGAAGAAATAAAGCGCATTATTATTGTTATTATTAAACTGAATATCATGACAGATGTCACGCATTGTAAAAAGGTCTATCGTGTGAGTATGTAATATTTCTTCCGTGTCTCTCATCCCTACTTTCTAAACTTACCCCAACTTCAATGATTACCAGTCTGTAAACCCATGACCTGACCTCTCTTAATGAATGTTTTTAATCAAAGGTCAGTGTCATGACCCTAATGTATCACCAAACGTGTCGAACGGGCACCTTTGTGCTTATGTTGAAATTATCCCATTTATTATCCCGTATACATCCAAACAGTCCCCATGCAGTTCCCCTAGAAATGATTCCGGTTCTTTCCTCTGTATGGTCTGAGTGCTGCTCTTTTAATCCTGAACACATAGATTTAATCTACAATTATAACTTCACTGCATGCCAGAGCAGGATTTGTTCTCATTTGAATCTTGGCTCCTCTTGGCATTTCTTCCGCAGGCCCTCTAAAGGATTTGTTTTTGGGGTGTTTTTTTTTTTTTTTCTTTTTCTTTTCTTTTTCATTAAAGTCGTTCTCCACTGGCTGATCTGGCATCTGTGCTCGGATTTGTGTAAAGCTGCTTTGTAACATCGTCCAAGTATATTCAGCTTCATCCAAAAATTTCATCTGGCTCAGAATCAGAATGAACTTTGTTGCCCAAGTAAGATTTCATTCACGAGGAATTTGGCGAGCAGCCAATCACGTGCATAAAATCATCCGATTAAAATCAAAAAACGCATAAACTCCTGCAGATACAGGTCGAGAGCTTCAGTTGATGAGTATTTCAGAAAGCGCTGATGTTCCAATCTGTCTAGTTTCCATCATCCCATGTCCACAGTGCAAATTAGGGTGGGTGGAGGAATAACATGCAATCCTGAACTCATTCGGCAGAATGCAATGGAATACCGTAAGTGTTTGAAAGACAGTGGTGCTTGACATTTTTTTACAGTGTTGCTTGAAAGAATTTTCTATATATCTGCATAAATATGACCTAAAACCTCATAAAAGTCCTACAAGTAGATAAAGAGAACCCAGTTGAATATGATCCAATAGTACATATCTGTGAGGGGCAAAAGTATGTGACGCTTTTCTTTCAGTATCTGGTGTGACCCCCTTGTGCAGCAGTAACTGTTGATCAGCAGTAACTGTTGATCAGTCCTGCACATCTGCTTGGAGGAGTTTTAGCCCGTTCCTCAGTACAGAACAGCTTCGACTCTGGGATGTTGGTGTGTTTCCTCACATGAACTTCTTCCTTCAGGTCCTTCCACAACATTTCTACTGGATTAAGATCAGGACTTTGACTCGGCCGTTCCAAAACATTCACTTTATTCTTCTTTAATCATTTTTGGTAGAACGACTCGTGTGCTTAGCGGCGTTGTCTTGCTGCATGACCCACTTTCTTTTGAGATTCAGCTCAGATGTCCTGAAATTTTCCTTTAGAATTCACAATTCATTGTTCCTTCAATGATGGGAAGTCGTCCTGGCCCATCACCATGTTTCACAGATGGAAGAAGGTTCTTATGCTGGAATGCAGTGTTTTCCTTTCTCCAAACATAATGCTTCTCATTTAAACCAAAAATTCTACTTTGGTCTCATCCGTCCACAAAACCTTTTTCCAGTAGCCTCCAGGCGTGTCCACGTGTTTGTTCTTTTTGGAGATTAGTCACTTTCTCCTTGCAACCCTGCCATGCACACCATTGTTGTCATGAACATTAACATTAGCCAATGCGAGAGAGGCCTTTTAGTTGCTTAGAAGTTACCCTGAGTTCCTTTGTGACCTCGTGGACTATTACACGCCTTGCTCTTGGAGTGATCTTTGATGGTCGTCCACCATTTCGTTGGAGGGTAACAATGGTCTTGAATCTCCTCCATTTGTGCAAACAAAGTCAACATTTGTTGTGACAAAAAAATAAAAATAGCAGTCTCAGGTAGAATTCGTGCAGTTTTATAATGAAGTGAGCTGTAAGGGTTAATGAGCGTCTCGCAGAACCCCTTTTTAGGTCATATTTATGCAGATATATAGAAAATGGGTTCACAAACTTTCAAGCACCACTGTAGTGGTGTCTCAAGCATAGATTTCCCACACAGTTCATCAAAATGAAATGTTTGTGGTGATGTTAATGAAATGATTAAGATGAAATGTACCTACTGTGTTCAGGTCACTTTAAGTCTTGAGTGTGAATGAAGCAAGCTGATCAAATACGATTAAAATACTGCCAGTAAAAATAGACAAATATTCATTTTTCTACCATTATTTCAAATGACTATATCAAATGACTTATTTTTTTAATTTAAGTCATTTGAGGAGTAGTTCAGAAAATACACTAGCCCATTTTTTTAAGGCATTCGTGGCACTGTTCCTCACATAAAGCCTAAACAGCATGGTATGAATTATAGCATTTAAAGTGTTGTGTTCATGTGCTGTTTTAAGGATACAGTACAGTGGTTCAGTGAAGCACACATCTGCATTACACCAACTAGGCTAGTTAATCTGAGCGAAGCCTCAGGTTCCTGTTCTCGACTGAGAGCGGTGGAACCGGTGGTCTTCTGCTGCTGTAGCCCGTCCACCTCAGCTCCATACGTTGTGCATTCCGAGATGCTTTTCTGCTCACCACGGTTGTAAAGAGTACCATAATTCGAGTTAGTGTACCCTTCCTGTCAGGAAGAACCTGCCCATTCTCCAGAAATTATATTTTAGACTTTAATGTTTATTTTCTTAGATTTCAGTTTTGTTTATGATAATGATACTGAGTCTTTATTGATCACATATACGTTACAGCACAGTGAAATTGTTTTCTTCGCATATTCCAGCATGTTAGGAAGTTGGGGTCAGAGCGCAGGGTCAGCCATGTTACAGTGCCCCCTGGAGCAGAGAGGGTTAAGGGCCTTGCTCAAGGGCCCAACAGGGACTTGAACCCCCGACCTTCCGAGCTGTAACCCAGAGCCTGGAAGTGCTGGGGCTTGAACTGAATTGTTCCGAGTGTATGTTGTATGAATGAAATCAATATAAAAATTATTATTATTTTTTTTTAAAAACATGTATCTCATATGTAGCCTTAGTTCTTAGTGATTGGTGTACTTTAATTGTATAGCCTATGTTTAATAAATAATCAAATCTTATTCTTTAAATACATTTCAGTGCATTTGCCTATTTTATTTTAAAGTTCAGTGTTTATAGCCTATAGATTGCTCCAAATAGCCTATAGGTTGCATGAAATAAACACCAAATGCATTAAAAAAAAATTAATTCTCTATGTTAAATCTTATTAATACATATTCTATATTAGCTAGTGCATTATTTTAGTGGATTATTATTATTATTATTATTATTATTATTATTATTATTTACAATGCGGTTTTTATTTTAGGGTTTTTTTATGGCAGGAAAGGAAAGAAAGGTCAAATGCATTAAAAACAAAACAACACCATTATAATGGTGAAATGGAGCGACCCACACCATGAGATTATGTAATAACCCTGTTCTTGTTGCATGCAGGGTTGCCAGATTGTGCGTTACTATGAACAAAAAGTGCACAAACTGTGCGATCTGGCAGCCCTGTTTGTGCGCGGTGCGCGCAGGTGGTCTTTCTGCGCATGCGCAGTTGTGAGCGTCAGTACCATCAGCACCAGAAACCCTGAGCATCAGTGCGGCGGAAATCCTGGACGCGTTTTCTCTGGGAGAAAGAATAATAACAACACCAGTAATAATAATATGATGTTTGGGGGAACATTGTGCGTAACTGAGCAGGTTTTCCAGCCGGATGTCTGATTTGCGCACTGACTGAAAGTAGAGTTCGAGATTATTGCGTATTGTTGTTGGGTTTTTTAGCGCATCGGAGAGCTCGCTGTTGGGTTGTTTGTTTGTTTGTTTGTTTGTTTGTTTGTTTGAATCTCTTCCTGTCCCACGGCTCACAACGGGGGCTTCAGGCGCGCGGCCGCCCGGTGTGATGCGCCTCGGCCTCGGCGTGCTGTCGTATCCGCTCCCCGTACTGATGGCTGCGCTGTACCGGGGCCCGCACACCGCCTCTCCCCGCGCCCACCTGGCGCTCAAGGACGTCCGGGAGGTTCAGGAGGAAACCACGCTGGATGAGAAGCTCTTCTTGTTGGCCTGTGAGAAGGGTGAGTGTCTCTTTCTCTCTCTCTCTCTCTCTCTGTCTCTCTCTCTCTCACACACACACACACACACACACGTTTGTCTTACTATACCTCTGAGGACTTTCTATAAAGGACATAATTAGCTACTGTATATCTAACCCTTAAGGAAACCTTGTGGCTCTTTTAGTTTTTATGCAAAACCTGCAGGGTTTTGTTGTTGTTGTTGTTGGTGGTGGTGGTGGTGTTGTTGTTGGTGGTGGTGTTTTTCTTGTGGGTACCAGTGAAATGTCCTCACAAGCTCAAAACTGTCAGATATTCTTGTGGAATATCGTTGTTTTTTTATTTGGCTGGTCCCCTTAAGCATAACTATTTTAAAACCCCCACGAAGATATAAACACACACAGGGCGGCTGTGGTTCAGGTGGTAGAGCGGGTTGTCCACTAATCGTAGAGTTAGCGGTTCGATTCCCGATTCATGACTCCACATGAGTCCACATGACTCCACAGTGTCCTTGGGCAAGACGCTGAACCTCAAGTCGCTCCCGATGGCGAGTTAGCGCCTTGCATGGCAGCTCTGCTACCACCGATGTGTGAGTGTGTGTGTGTGTGAATGGCTGAATGAGACACAGTGTAAAGCGCTTTGGGTGAAAGCGCTATATAAGTGCAGACCTTTTACCATCTCACACACACATAGAACTATGTCCTTAACCTCAGTAACCAAAAGAAAACAAACTGAAAAGCTGCAGGGGTTTGTTTGGTTGGTTGGTTGGTGGTTGTGGCCTGGAAACCTTCTGCGTTTAGTACGCACCTTACTGTGCTCACTGAAACCTCAGTGTCCGTTACACCAAGTCTTGCTGCAGGTCTTCTGCAGTCACTCGAGGGTTGACCCTCGATTAGTCGCATCAGGTGTGCTTGAGACAACACTTCTTTTTCATATTTGTGCTGTTGAGTGATTCTATTCAGGGGGGTGATTCATTTTGAGACTGGAGAAATCATTATAAGTTAGGTTTTCAGTTGAATTTGTGGAAACCACTCGAAGCATTCGTTGTGTTGAACTATTTCAATCGCAAACATCCGAAAGTCTGTCAATTTTGACAATAAACCTGATTTGCGATGGGGGTTGAATCATTTTGATTGCAACGGTATACGTATGCAAATAACAATTGTGCGTAAGTAAAATTAAAGCTGCAGGGTTTTGTTGTTGTTGATGTTTAGGAAAATAAGAACAGTTTTGTGTGTGGTGACCAGGTAAATGTCCTCACAATCTCAGAGCTTTCATATATTCCTATCCTTGTGGGGAAATTTGGCTGGTCCCCATACGGATAACTACTTCTTTCAGTTTTATTTATTAGACTGAACTAAAACCACACCATGATATAAACACACACACATATACATAAATATAACCCTACCCTTTACCTCAGTAACCATTTTAGCTGTTTAAGATTTGTTTAAAAATGTATTATTATTAGTTTGTTTGTTTGTTGTTTTAAAAAAAAAGGCAGTTTTCTTGTGGGGACCAGCTAAACGTCACCAAACTGTCCAAACTCCAAACCGTCAGATATTCCTATACTTGCATGGGCATGTGGCTGGTCCCCATAAACATAACTACTTTCCCCCCAGATTTTTTTTTTTTAAAACTACACAAATCCCCCATGAAGATCTAACACACATGCACACACGTTTCTCGTACTATCTTTATGAGGACCTTCCATCACAAGCTCCAGACTGTCAGATATTCCTATCCTTGTGGGAACACTCAGCTGGTCCCCATAACGATTTTTAAAATGACACTTAAACCCAACCAAATTTTAAAACAAACACACACACACACACACACACTCTAATCTCCTATAGCATCAGAGTCTCATTGGGTTAGTGTTGTCCTTATGTATCCGTCTTATGTAATTGATTTTGTCATGACAGTACACTTATCAATCATTTGAAACAGGAATGGGACATTTTCACCATTTGTATTTTATGTCTAAATGTTTTATTATTTTTTATTTTAATGATCTAATCTCTTTTTATGTCTAATGTGAATAAGAATGAGATCATTGTTTTCAAATCCAAATAACACCTGCGATAATCTCACAAAAATCTCTTCCTCTTCATGTTCCGTTTGGAAACCATTTTAAATGCACTTGTGGCGTAAATGGATGCGAACAGGAAGATGTGGCTAGGAAACCATGTTCCAGCCTATAATGACTTGATGGATGACGTTGAGTACGCAGATTTATTTACGGTGCTGTGCTGGGCTGGTCATTATTGTACAGTGTCTAAATGGAGTTGTAATTCTTTTTTTAAAAACAAAAAATGTCATGTTTTGGAAATAAAGAGCGTTAATGCCATGCTTTAAAGAAGAACACAGCGTCCAAATCACCACGTTGGTGCAGCCGAGTGTCTGGATTTTTGCCAAAAGGGTTGTGTTTCCAGTTGAATTGTATTCGTGGAGTCGGCTGCACCATCAGTTAGGTTTGAAACCAAAACCGGATCCTGCTAATCACGTCAAAACCTCTATTTGAAAAAAAAAAAAAAATTGCAAAGTTACCTAGACATCCATGTTTTTTTCATCGACGTCTTCTCAGCCATGCCATGTCAGTTGTACTTCTAACCTGATGTTACATTGTGCAGATGAGAGTCAGATGTCTTCCTTACCATATATAGGAAAGCTAAATCCAGCTCAGGGAAGAACATCTCTCCTGTAAATGCCTGTGTGTTTATGCTAACGCTGGCTCTGGACTCTTGCATGTAATTTTTTTTATGACCGCTTCCAATATACACGTGATACTTATGTTTACATGACTCGATAAGAAATTAATAGTTCAATCAGAGAAATGTGTGTGTGTGTGTGTGTGTGATGAAGGTGATTACTACATGGTGAAGAAGCTTCTGGAGGAAAAACGGCACGGCGAGCTGAATATCAACTGCGTGGACGTGTTGGGGAGGGACGCCATCACCATCGCCATCGAGAACGAGAACCTGGAAATCCTGCAGCTGCTCCTGGAAAACGGCTGCCAGGTAAAGTCTTTTTATTTATATATATGTATATTTAGTTTTTTTACATGTAATTGTGGGTTATTTTGTGAAATGCATGCGTCTAAAGTGAGATACAGTCGAGGGTTGAAGACATGCGTGTCCGGTTTGTTTTTGAATGGTTCAAAAGGCAAATGTCACCCTGAGAAAAATGGTACCCTACTGAACATTAGTACTTTGCTGCAAAGCAGTTGTTGGCAGTTAGAGCTTCGAGAAGTCTACTGTAAGAAATCATTAGCTTTAGGCAGCATTGTGGTTCGGTTTTGACCCTTTCCTCTCGGTAAATAGTCTTGAATTCCTCAAGGTTGTGAGGAGCCCTCTGCTGGACTCGCAATTTTCATACATTTTCGACAGCATATAATCGAGTCGGGATATCTATCGGCTTGTGCTTTTTGAGTTGTTACGGCTGTATGTCTGGGATCGTTGTCTTGTTGAAACATCCATCTTCTCCCCAGATTCAGTTTCTTGGTTGATGAGATTCTCCTCTAATCCACCGAGCAGCCATAACATTAAAAACACTGACGGGTGAAGTGAATAACATTGATTATCTCATTACAGTGGCACCTGTGAAGGGGTGAGATATATTTATTAGGCAGCAAGCGAACAGTCAGTTCTAGAAGTTGACGTGTTGGAAGCAGGAAAAATGGGCAAGCGTTAGGATCTGAGCGACGTTGATGAGGGCAAATTGTGATTTGCTAGACGACTGGGTCAGATCATCTGCTTGTCCTTCCTTGGACCGATTTGGGTAGGTACTGCACTCCACTGCATACTGGGAACACGCTACAAGACCTGACGCTTTGCGGTGAATCAGTTACAGGGTCATGGACGCCCAAGGCTCATTGATGCACGTGTGGAACGAAGGCTAGCCCGTCTGGTCCGATCTAACAGAAGAGCTACTGTAGTACAAACTGTTGAGAAAGTTAATGCTGGCTCTGATAGAAAGGAGTCAGAACACACAGTGCTTTGCAGTTTGCTGTATATGGGGCTGCGTAGCTGCAGACCGGTCGGCGCGCCCATGCTGACCCTGTACACCACGGAACGCTCCTACAATGGGCACGTGAGCATCAGAACTGGACCATGCAGCAATGGAAGAAGGAAGCCTGGTCTGATGAATCACGTTTTCTTTTACATCATGTGGAAGGCCAGGGTGTGTGTCGCTTACCTGGAGAAGAGACAGCACCAGGATGCATTATGGGAAGAAGGAAAGCTGGTGGAGGAAGTGTGATGCTCTGGGCAATGTTCTGCTGAGAAACCTTGGGTCCTAGGATTCATTTGTATGTTACTTTGACACGTACCACCTACCTAAACATTGTTGCAAACCAAGTACACTCCTACACGGCAACGGTATTTTCTAATGTCAGTGGCCTCTTTCAGTAGGATCATGCTCCCTGCAACACTGCATATGTTGTTCAGGAACGGTTTGAGGAACATGACAAAGAGTCCAAGATGTTGACTTGGCCTCCAAATTTTCCAGAGATCAATCTGATTGAGCGTCTGTGGGATGTGCTGGACAAACAAGTCTGATCCACGGAGATCCACGGAGCAAATCACAGGACTTAAAAGATCTGCTGTTAATGTCTTGGTGCCAGATAGCACACCTTCAGATAGCACACTTCCCACAACAGTAAATGTAACTATAAATGGATAAAAAAGTACATAATCAAATATTATATATTTGAAAAATGCCTTTGTGGAATAAAACCTCTGTAACATGTTCTGGGAAAATAAAGAAGGTTAGCCATCATCCTGGTAATCTCCAGGCCTTTATTTGATGGAAAAAGACATGCAGAACGAGATACAAAAACTTTAATATTTTGCTTGCACATGTCATATCTTTCACAATGCTTGGTTATGTGCCTCCTCACTTTAATAACCAGTCCTGTCAGGACTGGAAAAGGAGTATCTTGAGTCATTTCCTGGCAATTTTAGTCCACTTCTCCTCTGACAGGGAGCAAACCGTCTAGAGGTATTTCACATACTGTCTCAAATAATCCCATAAGTTTCATATACAGTAGGATTGAGATGCAGGGATTCTGCAGGCCAGTCGTCATCACCCTGGAACGTCAGCGTGTCTGGTTTGTGTCCTGCAAAGAGTATGCAGACTTTGGCGCTCGACAGTCTGAAATGCAGGACTTCCATCGGGCGCAGATGGAAACAATGGGATTGCTTTTAGGAACGCGAATGTACGGCTGATTCAGAGCGGGATATTCACTTACAGTCATGAATTACGTCCATCTCACGGGAAAATCCTGATAGAGAACAGAAAGGCCGTGATCTTGTAGCTCGTTATTTGTTCTTTGTATAGCAGCAGTAGACGTTGTCACAGTGTAGCGGTGTACGTAGTGAAAAAACTGAACGTATGAAACGTGTTGCGTATTTACAATTGTTGTTGTTAGGACCGCTGAAAGGAGCATATAAATTAAGATATATATCCATACAGTGGGGGAAATAAGTATTGGACGTGTCAACATTTTTTTCAGTAAATAATTTCACATGGAATTTTCCCCAGACATCAGTATCAACTCAAGAAATCCGGAAATATTCAGAATTCACAACATTAAAGTCCATAAATTAAGTTATGTGTAATAAAGTGGAATGACACGGGGAAAAAGTATTGAACACGCTAACTGAAATGTAATTAATACTTAGTGGAGAAGCCTTTGTGTGTAATGACCGCTTCAAGATGCTTCCTGTAGGAAGAAATTAATTCCCCCACTGTAAATAATACGTGCATATAATATATATAATAAAATTATATATATATTAGAGAGAGAGAGAGAGAGAGAGGAAGTTTAAGTCTCTGTTCTATACAGATAAGATTGTCCAGTGTTTATCCAAATATAACTAGTTTGGTTTAGTTGTGGTCATGCTCTTGTCTGTGTTTGATAGGCGTCATGTATGAAAAAGAGTAGTGCCTGTAAAATAGGAAATTACCCCATGTGCATTTCATCCCTTCTGAATAATGCTCAGTCCAGAGGGCAATATAAAGCTACTTTTATGGGTCTCAGTCAGACACAAAAGGGATGGAAACCACTGGAGGATGATATGTGGGTTAAAGAACAGGCAGATGGTAACAGACGGAATTGTAATCTGTATTTTTAATATCTTAATAAGAATATAAACGTGTATTCATTCACTGATACATCTATCTTCAGTAAGTGCTTGGGTGGCTCTGGAGCCTAGAGTAAGGTAGGAGGACACGCCCTGGACAGGACACTAGTCTATCGCAGGGCACTATGCACACACACTCATACTACACCAAACGGCAATTTAGCGTGGCCAGTTCTTCTTCCTGTATGTTCTTGGACAGTGGGAGGAAACCGGAGAACCCGGAGGAAACCCACACGAACTCGGGGAGAACACTAAACATGTAATAAATAATATTAACCGTTTATACTGTCGAATATATTAAAGCGCACCTATTATGGTTTTGAAACGGGCCTAATTTTGTTTTAGAGGACTCGTACGATAGATTTTACGTGCATCCGAGGTCAAAAAACACTTTAACGTGCTCGTAATTCGAACTGCAGCGTTACCTTTTTCCCCCAGCGTCACAAACGACTCGTTCGATGAGCCGTTCTAAAGGATTCGTTCTAAACTCCAACTTTCAGAGAGCGTACTCTGCTCTGATTGGTCAGACGTCCCGGTCCGTCGTGATCGGTCTACCGCTGTCAGCGAGCAGCCGATGAAGACCAGAGGCGGGGCTTTTTGTTACAAACCTACGTAGGTTAGTACAGGAAGTAAAGTCTGGAATCACTAACGACTCGTTTCAGCTGTTCAGAATCGATTCCTTTTTTTGGGAGTCGATAACTCCGTTGGTCGCGCGCTTTGATTTTTGAAACAGACTTTTTACATTCACAAACGGCTACGTATATAACACACTACATGAAAGGGAATATTAGAAAAACCATAATAGGTGCTTTTTAAATATACAAAATCATTTACTGAGATACACAAATAGGTTACCAGGCAGTAATAAGGTCCTATAGCAGAATCTGGGAAAATATTCATGTACGCTACACATGTACATCAGATAATTACAGTTCGACGATTGTGTAATAATTGCTAGTTAGCATACGCGTTGAATGTAGTTTAGTCCAAATGCTAAGATGTTCTTCTTTTTTTTTAATCAGACGTGTTTGTTTACGTTCTTATTAACAGTTATACAGTAATACACACAACACCCCAAGAGCATTAGGGCGTGTAACAGCTTTAAATCCGAAGTCATCTTTGCGCTCTTAATTTGGAGTCACCTATTTATACGGACGCTAAAACGGTTTAAAATCTATTTGTTTCTCAAACGTCGCGGTATATCATACGCTCCTATGATGCCGACTATGAGTCGTGCTATTTGTGTGTGTTTACAGACGACAGATGCTCTTTTGGTGGCCATCGACTCGGAAGTGGTGGGAGCTGTCGATATTCTTCTCAACCACCGGCCCAGACGATCCTCCAAACCCTCGATTGCGGTCAGTCCTCGTGTTTATTTCTCTCTCACGTTTTAAAATGCTAAAAATATTATTAAAGAAGTCATCTAACAGCGGATTTATTTATTTATTTACTTTACTTTACTTTACTTATTTTTCAGCAGCTACAGTACATGCAAAATGACTTTTGTATAAAGCTAGAGGATTATTTCCTGTTTAAAATTATGATTATTTTGCAATATTGTTTATTATTACAATTATACCTTAATATTATTATATATTTATGTGTAGATACATTTATTCAGAAATATAATTATTAACTAGACGCGTATATATATATGTGTATATATATATATATATACGTATATATATATACGTATATATATATATATAGTAAGTAAAGTAAGTAAAATTTATTTATATAGCACGTTTCACACAGCAAAGCTGACCAAAGTGTATGTGTATATATATATATATATATATATATATATATATATATATATATGTGTGTGTGTGTATAAAATTATTAATTATTTGCCTGTTATATTGCTACACCATTATGTGCTAATGTATCTGGATACATTTATCAAAAATGTCATGGTGTAATATGCACTTGTAGAAATCTTCTCTCTTATAACTCGAAACATTTCTAAAATGTCCTGAAACATCTACGCTTATAGCAGACTTTCATCGAGGGCTTTAGAGTGCATTGGTTTTGTGATATTCCTCAGCCATTAGCAAAATGCTTTTAGTTCCTTTAATATACACTGATGTTATGATGAAATCCGCCTGGACGGTATTGGCCATTCCTAAGTGCTTTTCCATCTGAGCAACCGTGTAATAGTTCAGTGCTACGTCAGACATTTGCAAGCACGTTTTAGAAACAGACTGTAATGTATACCGCCAATGAAAGCGTAGCGAACGAAGCGGAAAACCAGGAGCGGTATTCAGAAGAATCCGTTGTTACGGATGTCGTACGATTACACTGTTCCCTCTGTTTCATCTGGCGTAATTATAACAGTAATTTGAATGCAAACAGCCAGTACATCAGAAGACGACACTGAAGGACACACGCAGCATCTGAAAAGTATATTTATTGGTGTTTATCAAGAGTCAGGCGGTAGCCCTGTACAGTTCTGGGATTTAACTCGCAACCTTCTGGTCAGTAATGCAAACCCTTCACCGCTGATGTAGCGGTGTTTAGATACCAGCGAAAAGTGTTGTTGTGGATATATCAGGTATCGGATCCTGTAACAAATGGCAAAGAATTGAATTGGATTTAGAAAAGTAAAATATTTTTTTGGACCTGTTTACATATAAAGAGGCTTGACTGTTTTTTATTTTGTTAGGATTGATTTTATTACGTTTGCCAGCGTCAGATCTCCCTGCAGCCTGCAGTTCTCACCTGGTTTCCCACTGAAGATAAGCAGGGTTGAGTCTGGCCACTATCTGGATGACCTGCTGGGGAAAACTAAGGTTGCTGCTGGAAGTGGTATTAGTGAGGCCAGTAGGGGGCGCTCACTCTGTAGTCTGTATTGGTCCTAATGCCCCAGTATAGCAATGGAGACACTCTACTGTGAAAACAGCACCGTCTTTCAGATAAACACCTAGGCATCCTAGCATTTGACAACAAGCTACTATAGGACACACACGTTTCAAACATCCCAGAGAAGGCTGGGCAAAGGATTGGTGCCCTTAGAAAGGTCAGCAATGATCTAAATAGTCCTGGGAGAGTATGTGGGTACAAGTCACAGGTTCAGAGTATCGTGGAATATGCACCAGTTTCGCGGATGGGTGCCTCCGCAACATCTCTGGCAGCCCTGGATAGGTCTTTCACAAGAGAGTAAATCCTGCGAAGCCTTCCACACAGGTGACAAGTAAGAGCTGTGTCTGCTCTCTATAAGATGCCGTCAGACGATTGAACCCCTAGACTTGAAGGCTCCGCTCCCACCCCCACATACCTCGTGTCAAACCACTAGAGGGGGTGTCTCGACACCCCAGCATGCTCTGTCCATCTCAAAGGCCAGGACCCATCAACTTGCTAGATGCTTTCTCCACACTGCTGTGAAGATTTGGAACAGTCCGCCTCCTGATGTTGTTGCGTGCACGTCTTTTGGCAATTTACACGCTTGTAAAACTCGAGCAGATCGCTACCTGGTAAACAAGCATGTTCGACTGAGCTGCTGTGAACCATTTGACTTGCCTCCCGTGGCTCCTCTTCGGGGCGTGGCATGTTTGCCTTGCACCTCCGGGGTTTGGGGGTTTGATTCGCTCCTGCACCCTGTGTGCGTGGAGTTTGCATGTTCTCCACGTGCTTTGCTACTCCGGTTTCCTCCCCCAGGCCAAAAGCATGCTTTGTAGGCTGACTGGCATTTCCAAATTGTCCGTAGTGTGTGAATGTGTGTGATTGTGCCCTAAGATGGGTTGACATCCCGTCCAGGGTGTCCCCCACCTTGTTCCCCGAGTCCCCTGGAATAGACTCCAGGCTCCCCGTGACCCTGTGTAGGATAAGTGGTACAGAAAATGGATGGATGGCTCCTCTTCATGAGTCTGCTGGCTTATAGCCCAACTACATTGCTGGACTACAACTGCACCTTAGTAGTTTTTAAAGAAAACAATATCCGATTATCACCATCGGCTGATGCTCAAGGTTTCATTATCGGTATTGGAAAAGTGGCATCATATACATATATATAAAGTTTGAAATATATTTTAAGCATATTTGAGGCATACAAATTGGTAACTTGTACGTTCATGAGGTTACGTCCTGAGATTTAAAATCAGTGAACTGAAATCACTTGTTGCTCTACAGAAACTGATGCAGCGGATCCAGAACCCGGAATATTCCACCACCATGGACGTGGCCCCCGTCATCCTGGCTGCTCACAGGAACAACTACGAGATCCTGACCATGCTTCTGAAGCAGGACATCTCACTTCCCAGACCTCACGCCGTGGGCTGCGAGTGCACTCTCTGCAACGCCAAGAACAAGAAGGACAGCCTGCGTCACTCCAGGCACCGAGCATCTCTTCACATTAGAAATCGTTAAGCAGTCCCTACAGGATTTTGCGTTTTTTTTTTTGTTTTTTGTTTTGATGAATCCAAAATCAAAGAAGCTCCGCAGTATTCGGAGGAGCGTGCAATTTTTTTGAAAATTCTCGCAGGTTTTTACGCGGGATTGGGCCGAGACGCGTCACGTGACGTCATCACGACGCGCATTCAGCCGAAGCCGTCTTCGATTCACGTGCGTCGAACACGAGTGCCGCTAAAGGGTCTTGTTTACCAACAAACATCAGTGCGAAAGACCGCACGAAACTACTTTACGCAATTGCTATTATTTCGGCAATTCGTTACATCGCAAATTTTGAAAAAAGGTCGAGCATTTTTGGCCGCAACGATCACAAAAAGAAACTTTGCAAGCTCCTGTATGGGCTGCTCATGCGCTTATGTGTTCTGTCCCACTGATCCAGGCCAACATTCACAGTTTATACTAATACAATATATCAGTATATTGTATTCAAATTGTATCATTGTGTTATTCAAATTTATCTGAAAATACACATTGATTAAAATAACATTTACAGATAAGATAAGATGTACCTTTATTGATCCCCAGTAGGGGAAATTCAAAACATCGAAACAGATGCAAAAGTCATTTGAGTATTTTTCCACTTGTAATGAAACATTTCAATATGTTGATATGACCTGAACAGAATGACGAATGAAATAAAGTTCAAAACATCATGAGTACAGCTAAGAGGTCTCGTTTACCAACAAACATCAGTGCGACAGACAGTGCGAAACTTTTTTACACAATTGCCATTCCGGCAATTCATCGATTGCATCAATTGAATGAATAATTCGACATAAGGGTCAAAACATTGCAGTGGTTTCAGCTAAAATTCTTTGCATCATGATGAGTTTAAAATGTTTTTGTAACCTCTATCTAAACCCTCTGGGGGTTTTTTTTTTGAGACTGATTTCCAAGCTAACTACTCATCACTGTGAAACATCTGTAATGACTAGTAGAATTAGATTGATCAATGAGTCTGAAGGTCTGTCTGAGACTCTCTCTCTCTCTCTCTCTCTCTCTCTCTCTCTCTCTTTGTATTTGTTTCCTGCAGGTTTCGGCTGGACATCTATCGCTGCCTGGCGAGTCCGTCGCTCATCATGCTGACGGAGGAGGACCCTATTCTCAGAGCGTTCGAGCTCAGCGCTGACCTCAAGGAGCTCAGCCTGGTCGAGGTGGAGTTCAGGTACATAGAGGGAGAGAGAGAGAGAGACACTGAGAGTTGCCATAAGACGCACACACACACACGAGGTCAGATAGCAAAGTCTCTCAGTTTATTCAAAAAGACCTCACACCTCCAGGGTCGGGGGTTCGATTCCCGCCGCTGCCCTGTGTGTGCGGGGTTTGCATGTTCTCTCTGTGCCACGGGGGTTAACTCCGGGTACTCCAGTTTCCTCCTCCAGTCCAAAGACATGCACTGTAGGCTGATGTCCAAAGTGTCCGTAGTGTATGAATGGGTGTGTGAGTGTGTATGTGTTTGTTTGCCCTGCGATGGATTGGCACCCCGTCCAGGGTGTACCCCGCCTTGTGCCCCATGCTCCCTGGGATAGACTCCAGGTTCCCCACGACCCTGTAGGATAAGTGGTATAGAAAATGGATGGATGGATGGATGGATGTGCCTCAGCAACAATGTGCTCACCATTCAAGGTAAAATGGTGGGCTGTTGGTAGGTCCTGGATCCGGTGCGAGATAAGAGAAACTAGGGGAGAAACACACGTTCCTGTGATATGGGTTGTCGAGGAGACGAGAAAAAGGTCACGGTGTTCTCAAGCGAGAGAGAGAGCGCACGTAAACTCTAAAGTAAGATATTAAGATCGATCATTTATTATAAACTGCAAGTTGATGATCAAGTAAGACAAGACGCAAGTGGGTTAGTCCACAGTTAAGCAACAGGTATGATATACATATGATCATAATCTGGAGAACAGGCAAGAGTCAAGAAAAAAAAAGAGGAAACAAGGCATTTGGGAAATGCGGGTTGGAGATAAAGGGAACTACGACTCGGACTCGCTGACGTAAAGTGGTCTGACACTCAGACACAGCAGGGTGTAAATAGGCAAACTAATGAAGAACTAACACAGAACAGGTGAACACAATGGGATAACCAACCAATGACATGTCCAGGGGTGAAATACAGGCGAAGAATAAAAACCAGAGCAAACACAAAACGTAGGATATTTGTTGCCATGGGAACCGCGAGAGAAACTAAGAATCTATAAAAGTCATTTCCTTACCAGCCTTTATTTTTTTCTCTGTCTTAAAGTTAATAAGACAAAACACTAACAGTGGTTTATTGGAGGGAAAAAAGGCATTTAACAAGAAGCAAGAAATTTGTCCAACACAGGAGAGAGACAAACCGAGACAGACACACAGAGAGAGACAGACAGACAAACAGACAAAGAGAGAGAGACAGCCAGACAGACAGAGAGAGACAGACAGACAGAGAAAGATAGAGAGAAACACAGACAGAGACAGACAGACAGAGAGAGAGAAAGACAGACAAAGAGAGACAGACAGAGAGAGAAAGACAGACAAAGAGAGACAGACAGACAGAGAGAGATAAAAAAAGAGACAGACAGAGAGAGAGAGACAGACAGACAGACAGAGAGCAAGAGACAGACAGACAGAGAGAGACAGACAGAGAGCAAGAGACAGACAGACAAAGAGAGAGAGACAGACAGACAGACAGAGAGAGACAGACAGACAGAGAAAGATAGAGAGAAACACAGACAGAGACAGACAGACAGAGAGAGAGAAAGACAGACAGAGAGAGACAGACAGAGAGAGAAAGACAGACAAAGAAAGACAGACAGACAGAGAGAGATAAAAAAAGAGACAGACAGAGAGAGAGAAAAAGACAGACAGACAGAGAGCGAGAGACAGACAGACAGACAGAGAGCGAGAGACAGACAGACAGAGAGAGACAGACAGACAGAGAGAGACAGACAGACAGACAGATCGATTATTATGATGAGGATATCCTGTCATCATATCAGTTACCTCTACATCACATTCACCTTCATACTTCATCACACTGAATAACTGATCACCTTCACATGTCTAACGCTGAGACCCGGTCAGAATCTCTACCCTGTTAAACAGCAGAAGAAATCAGATGTTAGATCTTACGAATATACTGAGGTAATTCCAGGCCAGTTCCCATTAACAATGATGGACAGCATGTAGCTAAATTCTTTGGCCCTGAAATGCAGCTGTATTTTTTCAACGAGCCGTCATAGTCATTTTAGCCTGAACGCCAAAGAGTCTACAGTCGTGTCCGCATGGCATGAATGGGAAAAAAAAAGAAACATTCTCAAATCACTGCACTGCTGAAACCAAAACCAGCGGGCCACCATGCATGCTAGTTACAAGCAGGTAACCAGCAAGACTTGGCTAGACAAACCAGCACTAAGCAGCATTTCATACAATTTAGGACATTACTCTTCCTTTTCTTCCGGTCGCAGGACTGATTATGAAGAACTAGCCAAGCAGTGCAAGATGTTCGCTAAAGACCTGTTAGCCCAGGCGCGAAACTCACGTGAGCTTGAAGTCATCCTGAACCACACGAGCAACGAGGATCACGTGAATAAGAGAGGACTAATGGAGGAGCGCATGAACCTCAGCCGACTCAAACTCGCCATCAGATACAACCAGAAAGAGGTAAGGAGGCACAGGTGACCGGGAGATAGACATACAGTGCGTATGCTAATTACTGCTTATGTCTGATCCTAGCTTACGTTTATTGCTTAGCTCGTGGTAGTTCACTTTCTGTTGTGTAGTCAGTCACATGCTCATACACTTTTAATCATTAAAGGAGCAGTTAGTCATTTTACAGCCCTCTGCTGCTTGAATTGCAACTGTAATAAAAACACTACCCGACTTCGCCTCATGTCCAGCTGACCCCACATCCGGAGTCGCCTTTCAAGGGAAAGTGGGCAGATCTGCATAGCGCTGTTCTGGCTAGGGGCGGAGCTTATTTCTGGGCCAGAAAAACGTCAACAGAAGCCTGAAATGAACATGACAAATGAACTTTTTAGAGCATTTCTGAAACCGTATGATTGTTACACATCTAGAAACATGTGAGATCAAACAGGAGACTACGGTATTTTTATTTTAAAAATTATTTAATTATTGTTTTATTGAAACATTACAACTGCACCTTTAACTTTTTTTTTTTTTTTATAGGAAACGAGCTATAAAAAACATCATTTGCATATATTTCACTTCAGGACCTTTGAAAGAAAGATGTGGAAAACACGACGTATTCACTTGATAAAATTCAGACCAAAGAAAGCATGTATGCGTGTGTATGTTTGTCGTTTTGTTTATTTCGGTTCAGTTCGTGGCGCAGTCTAACTGTCAGCAGTTCCTGAACACGGTGTGGTTCGGTGACATGGCGAGCTACCGGCGTAAACACACGGGTCTGAAGCTGCTGATGGTGCTGAGCGTGGTTCTGCTGTGGCCGCTGCTCTCGGTGTGCTACCTGCTCGGACCGCGCTCGCGCGTCGGACACATCATCCACACGCCCTTCGTGAAGTTCATCATCCACAGCGCCTCTTACCTCACCTTCCTCCTCCTGCTCAACCTCTACTCGCTGGTCTACAACAAGGACACCAAGGACACCGTGGGCCCGGCGCTGGAGTTGATCGACTACCTGCTCATCCTCTGGATCATAGGTGAGTGCTGTATCTGGGTCATCATGCCCAGTGTGGTTTACCCAAGATATTCCAGCATCACCATGTCAGAACTATTTATAAAGAACGTTTGATTATAATTGGGATAAAGTATGATTGGGTCGTTGTATTGAAATTGCACACATGTACTGCGTAATAGATATTTATAAATACAGGCTAATACAGGAGAAAGTGGTTACCGAAGACGAATGAATAGATGAGGTATTAAAGGACGGTGGTGTTGTGAGTGTTGTGTAAGTAATGTTCACCTGATGTGAGTCATTAAACTATCTTGTGAACAAACTACATAATATATATATATATATATATATATATATATATATATATATATATATATATATATATATATATATATATAAGAATGGGAAATCGAATAGAAGAGAGGAGAAGATTCATTAAATTTAGGAAGATCATTGTGTTAGAGAGTGTGTGTGTGTGTGTGTGTGTGTGTGTGTGTACGTACCTGTACTCAGTGTGCTCCTGGATGCACATGTGTGTGAACAGACTGGAAGTTCTTAATGCTATGAACGCAGCTCCACTGTGCTATTTGCCTTAGTGTGATTTATTTAGAGCTCACAAACAGAAGCTCATATTGTGTGGGATGGAAAGTGTGTGAGTGGGTGTGTGTGTGTGTGTGTGTGTGTGTGTGTTGAATCCAGTAAATTTCGTTAAGTTAAGCAGAACAGCGTAGAGATGCCGGACTGCTTTACAGAATCGTTTCCCATATGCACACACACACACACACACACACACACACACACACACACACACACACAGAGAAATAGTTACCATAAACACAGGACAGAGGACAGCTTTCTTCTAACATTTCAGAGACGTTTTATGAGACGCAGTACGTCACATTCAGGTCAGGTCAGAACCCGTTTAGGAAATAATGGCAGAATGTCGATCGTTTGCTGTAAAGTGTTGCTTCAAAACTCACACTTTTACATGTAAACTCAGCGAAAAAATGAAAACGCCCCTTTTTCAGGAGAATGTATTTTAAAGGGAATTTTGTCAAATCCAAATACGTTTTACAGATGTGTATTGGAAAGGGTTTAAACGATGTTTTTTCTTGCTTGTTCTTTGAACCGTGAACGATTATTGCACATGCGCCTGTGGAACCGTCCTTAAGACGCGGACAGTTTGCAGGCGGGAGACGATTAAGGTCACAGGTACAATAAGTTAGGACACTAAAGAGACCGTTCTACTGACTCACCAGAAGAAAGATGCCTAGGGTGCCAAAGGCCTGCTGCAGGGAGGCATGAGGACTGCAGATGTGGCAATAAATGTGTGCAATGTCTGTAATGTAAGACGCCTAAGACAGTGCTACAGGAAGGACAGCTGATCGTCCTTGCAGTGGAAAATTACATGTAAACCGTGTGTCCCCCTCCAGACGTGATGGAGAACTTGTAAATGCCTCAGTGGAAGAGTGGGGTAACATCTCACAGCAAGAACCGACACATCTGGTGCAGTCCATGAGGATGACATGCACCGTAGTACTTAAAGCAGATATTATATCTGATCAAACAGACTGTACTCTGGGTTTGGGCAGTAAAGGAAGAAAATGAGAGCTTTAAACAAAATAATGACATTTTACACCGATCATCCTGTTCAAAAGTTTACACCCCCCTGGTTCTTAATGTATCGTGTTGCCTTCTTGAGCGTCAGTGAACGTTTGCACCTTTTGTAATAGTCGTGTACGAGTCCCTCAGTGTGAGAAGATGGATCTCAACGTCATGTAGGCGCTGTTGGAAAGGGGTCAAATATGCAGAAGATGCTGGATAAGTAAAGAATTTGCAGGCTTTATTACGTCGCCATATTCCAGAGGAGCATTGTGAGTACATTTTAAGTGCAATTGTAATTTCCCTCTCAGGCAGCAGAGGGCTCTTAAAACTACAGATCGCTCCTTTAATAAAGAAGGTAGACGCGTTGGGGTATTTAGGTACACGTTTGTGTAATCCGGGTCATTAAAATGAATGTCAGACAGAGGTCTTAAACATATACATTTTACCAAACTGAGCAAGGATCAGAGCGCATCCTTATCTACACCCGCTTGCCCTATTTTTTAAGGAAGGTCTGCAAAGGAATATCAGGAATTCTTTACGTCTTAATCTCCAGAGTTGTAGGGGTGTGTGTTTGTGTGTGCTGATGGAGAATTCCGCTCTCTCTCTCTCTCTCTCTCTCTGCCTCTCCCCTTCTCCCCTCTCTCTGCAGGAATGGTGTGGTCAGATGTAAAGCGTCTGTGGTACGAGGGCCTGGAGGACTTCCTGGAGGAGTCGAGGAACCATCTGAGTTTTGTCATGAACTCTCTGTACCTGGCCACCTTTGCGCTTAAAGTTGTGGCTCACAGCAAGGTTCGATATTAAAGGAGACACTCGTCCTCAAACGCTAACGTCACTAACAATGAGAAAATGCTAGTAGGGATCAATTGTGCAAATAATTCACGCCAGATGGCTCTTTTAGATCTTAACACACCACACCAAGGGATCTCTGAACAACGCACAGACACTATACACTAACACATTCGTGCAGTTAACCAGTCAGTCAATCGTGTGTAAGAAGTGGAATTTATGTAGTCGTGTAGATACAGGTCAGGAGCTTCAGGGGGAAAACGTCTGGGTTATGCATGTAACCCTGTTCCCTGAGAAGGGAAGGAGACGTTACGTTGCGTGAGCTTCACGCTGTGGGAAGCGCCCTCGCGCGAGACCAGTATCTGAAGTCTGTGTGAAATCACGGCTGTTTATAGGCCCGCTGTGGTCAGGTAACGTGTCAATTACGCACGTCACGTGACTATAAAAACGGCACCTGTGAACCGTGCCGTCAGCCTTATTATATTCAGTGAGACTGCAAGTCGGTTGTTTGTGTGAACGCTCGCAAAAAGATTCTTCAATTCCTCTCTAAAATTTTCTCTTTACTTTTCTGTCCCTTTAAAAAAAAAAAGAAAAGTATGAGTGAGAGAAAATTCAGGAAGTTTTTCATGCCTTACTCTCGTATTTTTAGGGGGTTGGACGACATACTTTCTGTGTGAAGTGCCTGGGGGTGGAGCATGCCATAGCGGTCCTTGAGGGGGCTGACCGTGCATTGTGAGTGCTTTACAATCAGACAGCTCCGTTTGTGGCTCGCTCTCTTCTCGTCCGAAGGGAGTTGGGTTTCAGAGCCTCGCGGATCTGGGTCCTGGGAATCCCGTATGAATCTGGAAGAGGAGCCGGAGACGAGCGCTGGTCTATCTCTCGCTCTGTCTTCTGGATTTTGGAGCTCGCGTCGCAACTCCTCCTTCCGCTATGGGAAGCCAACCCGAGGAGCCAGAAGGGGGAGCCGTTCCACCAAAAACTCAAGCGTATAAAGAGCTGCTTGAAGGGATTACTAGGGACATAGAAAAACTTGATCAGGACTGGCCCGGGGAAGAGCCCTTATGCCCAGAGGCACAGTGAGACCGCACGCCTCATAAACGATAGAGATTGCTTCCACCATCCACTTAGAGATGCGCTGCTTAGACAGAGCATCACCTCTACTGTCGCCTCCAAAGCAGACCAGCAATTGCTCCGGCTTACGCCACTGGCCAGAGCAGTGGATGTAAGTACAGAGAGCCCTTACTGGACACAGTAGGAGCAACTTCTGAATTCATTCTGCTGCTACCATCATGAGTTCCATCATCAATAAAGATTAGAGAACCTGTTCCAGGAGCAGCTATGCAACCCCAAGCCATGACACTACCTCCACCATGTTTCACAGATGAGCTTCTCTGTTTTAGATCATGAGCAGATCTTTTCCTTCTCCACACTTTGGCCTTTCCATCACTTCGGTTAAACCCCTCAGTCGCGTGTTCTAATATTTTTACTTGGAAAAAAAAAAAACGGGTGGGTTCAAACAAAAGGTGCCATGTTGTAAGTTGTTTAACACCTCTAGAAGTAAATATGAGGAAATGAAAGCTGAAATTCTGATCTATCGTCTTATATTCATCGTCTGATCTCAAACTCAACTGTCCTCAGCGTATAACGAAACAAAAGAATAGAATTGGCCTTGCTGTTCCAATAGTTTCAGAGGGGACTGTAACCATTGAAATGATTTTCCCTCTCTGCTCTCGCAGACATATGGAACCTGGAATAGTGGATTAAGCTTTAGTGTAAGAGTGGCTGCTCTGACTGAAACCTTTAATCCTCTGCACATTACCCACAAACCTCTGAAGTGTAGCTTTGGCATGTAATATAGCGTCGATAAGTCTCACACCGAATCTGCTGGTGTGCGCCTGCTTCCACATGTTTTTTCACTGAGAAAGTGCAGATAAATGTGTGTCTTTTCCTGAATGGGTTCAGTTGCTGCTGGAGATCTACACATCCAAAATAGCTGTGTTTACAGTATGTACAGGAATAAAACCCTTTGTGTCATGCTGGTATGGGAAAATAATCAGCGGTGTGATGAGGTGGCGTTACCCTGTAGTTGCTTTTTATATTTTCTTACAACAGCACCTTCTGAAGTGTTTTATTCCTGTATGTACAGATGAGTAACACCTTGTTTATAGGCATAAATGGAGGGATTTTGCCAGTGGTTATAGTTTTTTGTTTATTAAAGAGGGACATGTTGTACATTTTAACCGTCTATAGGTAGAGGGAAAAGCACCCAAGTTGCACAGGCACCCTATCGTTATTCTACTTTTTTCTTATTATTCTTCTTCTGGCTAGGGTGTCTGTGGCAGCCCATAGAACCGTCTGGTAAAAAGTTGTGAAAGTGTGAAATCTGGCACACTGGTTGGGGAGGGTGTAAGGAACATTCTGACCAAATTTGGGCCAAGTGCTGTCAACTCTCCAACACCACCATTAGGTCAAATTTGGGCCTCATTTGGAAGCATGTTTACGCTCGTAACTTTTTAACCGTGTGTCCAAAGTTTAAAAGCCAGGCGTCACTGGATTTCTTGGGCCGAGGCGAGTTCAATGCCCTATGACGTCGATTTCTACCCAATTAGATTTTCCGCTATCTCGGATTTTGTCAAAAGCTCTCATGAGCAAATTGGACATACACCATCTTCTGAGTAAGCTTCACAAAAATTCTCAAAAGCATGTTGAATATTCCAAACGCTTTGCCCGTAATGGCCCAACGAATCTGACGGCAAAGCCACAAAACAGGAAGTGAGGCTGTATCTCAGATTTTGCACACTGACCAAGAACTCGGTAGGCATACTCAGGACCGTGACCTGAGGCTATGCAACAGATTTCGTGCCAGCACCACCTACTGGTCAAAAGTTACAATAACATGCTAAAAATGCTTCCGTCTAACTGCTTTTTTTGCTACTCCTCCTCCAAATTATGTCCAATCTTCACCAAGTTCTCCTGACATCATCTTGATACCCGTCTGAACAAAATATATCAAAGGAACTCTGATATTTGAAACCATTCTCCCATAACAGACTGGCAAATGCATGAAACTACAAATCATTCTTGACTCCCTTTGCCTATAGTTACTGCTTATGCGACACTGTGAATGTGCGGCTCAGAGAGTCTGGATGCTTGGCCCGCGAAAATGCAGTTTGCAGCTTTAATTCCATTTAAATGTTGTCTATGAAACAACTTAGTTTGTTATCGGCAGCCTTTGACGCTAACGAGAATTTTATTATTTTTTTTGTAAATTGCAGATAAACCTCAAAGTCCCTCCATCATAAAGTCTGGTGAAAAAAAGGACACCTTTACATTTTTGACTTTTTGATAAAGCATTAGCTCTGGAGACTAATTCCAAAAATAACTATAGGCAAAGGGATTCAGAGCCATAACTATCGGCAAAGCGCTCAATCACGTCTGTAGTAATGCCTCCTTTTCTCCTCAGCTTGCTCTGCACTTGAGATACAAATCCCACAGACGTCACATCCTTACTGTTATATACTGTACATCTCAGATACAGAAAAGCTCACAGCTGATTATTCTAGTTTTCCAAAAGTGTATGTGTGTGTGTGTGTGTGTGTGTGTGTGTGTTGATTTAGTTTAAGAACGGGAATGTTGACCGGAAAGACTGGGACGCCTCTCACCCCATCCTGGTGGCCGAGGGACTTTTCGCCTTCGCTAACGTGCTGAGCTACCTGCGTCTCTTCTTCATGTACACCACCAGCTCCATCCTCGGCCCTCTACAGGTAAACACCAGCAGCGCTGTGTACCATATACACAGGTACACACACACACACATACACACTCACGGGTCTGTGCACAGACACCCGCTACCAGCTGTGTCTATGTACACCTCATCACCACACACTTGGAAATAGTCTAATCTAAACTCTCTCCTCTGCATCTGTCGAGTTCGTGTGATTACCCCAAAGAGTCTGTTGTTGAATCCTGTAAATAAGCATTACGCGAATATATAACGCAGGTTAAACCTCTAACAATTAATGTCACAACTCCTTTCCCCATGTGATGAGCACTGCTCTAATTTGTCTTGAAATCACAACCTTTACAGTACTTTTATTTTGACGTTCCTTTTCGCGTCCCTTGTAGAATGAGGTTTTAACAAAACGCTCTCAGGCAGCGCTGATAAATCCTTAACGGGCATGCGTCAGTGCTCACTTTTGAAAGCCTATACGAGCTACACAAAGATTTACAGTGATAGTAGGTCTCCTTTAGCTTTTAGATCCATCTATTCCAGCAAAGACATTTCCCTTTAAAAGCTTGGTATTCCACTGTAGTTAGAAACGAAGCAGTGGAAATACTGTACACAATGTACTGTGTTTAGTGTGTGGTCAGATGCTCTGTAGATTAGATCGTTAAAAGAGAAATCTACGGCTCCTATGGTTTCCCGTTCCACTTAGCCATTTAACGTTTTAACAAAAAACCTTCACAATATTACTACAACAGCACTGTTGAATTCTCCGTTCTGATTGGTCAGAAGGTCCTGATTTAATTTTCTATATCAGCAGCTGCAAATCGCAGGTCTACTGTATATTAATTCACTCGTTTCTATAGTCACAACTTATACAGGGACTTGTATGGCAAGTCCTACACGTAAGCGTATAAGAAATGCGTGTAATCATTGATATAGTTATTGTTGTTTTTCTTTTCTTTTTTTTTTGTGGAAACATTTGTGGAAGGAGTCTCCAGTGTCGGCACTTCGTAAGAGTAAAAAGCTGCAGCGTTAAGAGTTTACATGACTTGACACGTCTTATTAACTTCAAGAGAGAGAAAAGAGTCTGTTTATAGCTGGTACAATATAAATGATCTTCTTTCAGAGACGTTCCAAAACATTAAACATGATTATAAATGGATAACAATATACAGTTGTGTCATTCTTTAATAAATTAAGACAATTGTAAATCTCTGTGGTATAAGAAGAATAAAACACTTTGGGTTTATTATTATTATTATTATTATTATTATTATTGATTATTGATTCATCACTGATTATTTTCCTATAACAGAACACCCCCAAATATTTGACTACTTACATGACTAATATATATATATATACTTATTTTTATTTATTTATTTATTTATTTATATTCTCTACCTAATGTTTGACAATTGAAGAGATTTTAAGAAATGTTTTGTTGGGAAAAAAAAAACCCCAAATCTACACAATTACACATCCTAATGTATTCAATCAGCTAATTCATCTGTTTGTTACATTAATTTTGCGCTAAAGCTTCAAAGCTAATGCGGCTAACAATGGAAGACTTTCGATTTTTCACTGATCTTGCTTCCAACGATGTGATGCTACGTAACCTCATTTTGGTCAAACAGGCAGGGGATAAGGGGTGGAATTATTGCGAAATTCACTCAGATAGAAGAACATAGAAGGATAATCCAAGATGGCCGCCCTCATACGAGGTGAAGCTACACTGTGAAGTCTAGCTCACGGTTTATAGATGACAGTACGTCCCACTGTGTCCTAAAGCACAAGTCTGAGAACTGGACGAGGTTTTGAGGAAAGATATTTACACAAAGACTTAGCTATTAGCTTTGTAGCTCTGGTGCAAAACTAAAGAAGCAAAATTCAGACACCAAACATGTCTTTGCTAATAGACTGCATTTGAGAAGTACTGTAAAGAGGAAATCGTTCTCATATTCGATCCTCAGCCCAATTGAGACTTGCTGCGTCCACCATTTTGGATACCTGCGTCTGCCTTATTTGTACTTTAGCACATAGTAGGTGTGGAGTGAATCAGCGAAAGCTAACTAACATAAGCAGATGCTAACATATAGAGCCATGTAGAGTGATTCTGAGGTACATTATTAGCATTCAGACGCCTGACAGACATGTTCGAGCTTGTATTTAGATTGTGTTTCCGCTTAAGACTGCTACATCCCGGCTTAACGCTAGTCATCTTCCCGCATGTAAATCTACGCTAGCTCACATATAATTATTACAATCCATCAGAATAGCAAAGCAGAGGAAAAAGCACATCTTTGTTTCTCCGCGTTTGATGATGTAATGCCCACAGGATCTGCCCGATAACCAGACAGATTCTAGAGAAATCTGCCTTTCTGTCTCTTCTGTCAAAATCGATCCCCTTTTCTTTCCTTTGGTCTTTCGTTCTCTGCCAGCTCTGTGTCTGATCTTCGTGGGTTTTTCAAGGTCGCGCACAAAATAGCACGTAGACGTTTGGGTATTCTGCTCCATGCAGATTTGTTGCATAAAATCTCTTTCTCCGCATGTGAAATCGCAGGCACACTACAGTTATATAAAATGGAGTACGTACCGTGCGAACATGCGTTTCTAGCTGTGAGTAACGTTGTTTTTGGATGTGGCATTATTTTAAAACAGCGGGTTAACTGTGTGCTGAGTGACGTGGTGGTGTTATAGCTATACCGGTTATTTTGAGTGTACAAATACCCTTCACCGTGCTGTCTCTGTTCGAGTAGACAAGCTCACGCCGTGACATCACTGCTTGGCATTACAGCATGGAAATGTGCTCAGAAATATGGAAGGAATTTCCCTCTTTCTCTCTCTCTCACACACTCACACACACATACAGACTTCTCTGTTATTCTCTCGTCTCATACTTGTTTAGTGAGACCTCAGACATCCAAAAATTTCGCCTCCACCAATATTTTACACTTCATCAGAATATCACTATACAACTTAAATATTACAGCTGCTGAGCATAGCAGTTTTCATTAACATGCTCATAAGTTTGCGTCCCCGTTTACTTTTGACCTTTAATTTTATTTTTTTTATTTTTTTTTTTTTAAATGTGCCTTGTTAAACTGTGTAGTGTGACATGTCAGGTCTCCACGTTCAGACACCCTCAGAGTACATCAGGGTTAATGACAGATGAGGTGTTTAAAATGTCACCCAGAAAACGTCAGGTGGTGCAACCATACATTAATGAAATAAGATTCTACTTTAAAAATGATGTACCATTATAGGAAATGTGTAAAAAAAAAAAAAAAAAAAAGACTCTTTTTATTGTTTGCATTGTGTAAAATGTCATAAATTCTTTTCTTTTCTTTTTTTTTTTTTTTTTAGTCTTTAATTCAAACATTATTTCAAAGATTCAAAGATTACACATGGCCACATTTCAAACCATTTGAACATGATTTTTCACTAGAAGACTGAAAAAATATATATATATTATTTTTAAAAACCCACAAAAACATATGAATTACATAAGCTGCTGCGGTTACAGTTCTGCCACATTTTGGTATTGAATCTAATTGTTTAAATCCGTGTTTTCTCTGGTTGCACCATTTAACTTAGTGGTTGTACCACCTGACTTGTCAGGTTCTCTTCAAACAAAACAGGCATCTGCTTGGACACCCATCTAAATTCTTGTGCTTAAAAATCATATTTATGTGTTTATTTATTAAATAAATAAACATTATTATAATAATGACACACTTTAAGGGTTTTCTTGCAGTCTTACCACCTGACGTAGTAAACTGAAACACATTAACCATCGCTCAAAAATGTATAGATATATATATATATTTGTGAAAGGGCTACTGACCTTGTCATTGCCTTGTCATGGTGACTTGAGGTCTTCTTTGTGCGGGGTTTCTTGTGTTTTATTTTGTGCTTTTAGCTGTACTCATGTTCGACGTACGTGAATCGAAGAGGGCTTTGGCTGAACGTGCGTCGCGATGACGTCGCGTGGCGCGTCTCGGCCCGAATCTGCGGAAAAGCTGCTGTAATTTTGAAAAATTGCAAGCGCCTCGGAATATCGCGGCGTTCGCTTGATTTTGCGTCCATTCCTGCGATCGAAATCCTGCAGGGACTGATTTATTAAACGCTTTCAAAAACGCCACAAGAGCCGTACAATAGAATTAACAACTTAACAAATAATTACGCAGGGATAAGCCCGGATACATTTACCTAACACGGTCGGAGAAGATAAAATCTAATAAACACACCAAACAAGAAGATGGGCTAATAAAGGAAGATTAAAAGAGAATAAAACTCAGAACTAAAATCAAGCAGAACAAGTTAATTAGACTAAAAGAAAATGGAACAAAATAAGCACTATGCAATTTACATTATGCAAAGCACCTCGAAAGCTTGAAAGAATAGAAGTTGGATGTCAAATCTGAACAGGCTTTGCCCCATGGTGTTCTTCCTTCTGCTTCATCTGTTTGTTTTGTCGATGCTGAGAAGCTTTGTTGAGGATTATCTCCACATCATGTATTCATCCTGTATCTGGTGTCTGAACGAACCCCACTGGGTGTTGACTCAGCAGCCTTCCAGACGTTTTCCATGGAAGAGCGGTTACGCCTTGTTTCCATCCTCCCCCAGTGGCCGGTCACGACTGTCTGGCTAAACATTTTGGTTAAGATTATTCAAGAAATTCTGAATCACCTCTGAGTAAGACATTTCCTAGGGTTGGCTTTCTCTCTAGCGTGAGAGTGAAAGGTAGGATGTTTGTATAGCCGGATTCGTTTATTGTTAGCGAGGCCGTTCTGACCCCGTGCGCTCGGCCATCTGGATATTATGCTACGTCACATCTAGAACCCGCTGATGCTAAGTCGGTGCTGCGGAGCAGCTGTGTGAGGGATTAGCCACGGGAATTGCGCTCTGCTCGACTTTCCTGTGACGGGAGAATAAATCAATAAATCGAAAATTGAAAAGCGGTTCATTTGAGCCTGAATCCTCCACACTGTCCTTCACTCACTCTGAAGAGTCTGAGAGCATGGCTCACTGTAATCGCTTACGATACAGCTCTAAGAGAATATAAGGAGGCTAGTTCTTCATACACACAGAATCTACAAAATGTTAATAATGGGATCGAAATTGAACTGGATCCATTCATCACATGACTAAAGTGTTGAGATTTGATAAATAATCACCGCTTATCCCGCTCGACGATGGCCGAAATTTAGCGGGTGATACTAAAAAAAAAAATCTGCTGTATTAGAAAACAAGGTTGTAGTGACATCACTGAGAAAATTGTGAAGCTGTTATGAATATTACTTTAAAAGATTCTGTCAGAAATAGTTTCCGCTTAGCTCTTGTTAGCGAACCTGTGAAAATACGTGTGAAAGCCAGTGACGTCGTCTAAAGCCAATGACGTTTCGGACTACAGTCTGAAAGCCAATGACGTTCTTCCCTCAACATCAGGACTTCCATATATGGACTCCGAGACACACCCATATTTCTACATATGGACTCGATGCTTGTCCTGTGCACACAGCTTTGGACAGCTTTGGTGTTTTCTCTTAAGGTCAAAGTCAGAATATTAGACCACGCCAATTAGGACAACCCAGCAAGCTCAACTGGATCTGAGGAACATTTTATCAAATGTATTTGGGGGGGGGGGGGTTCCGTTCTAGCTTCACAGTTGCATGTTTAACATGATGTCAAGTTCTGTAACATCCAAACATCTCTTTGTAATGTATTTCCTGGAACTTCAGTGGAAGAGACTGACCAAACGAGGCTGATTAATCATATCGTGCGTCAAAATATCTCCTTTTTCGACTCTACTCTCATTTGCTCAACCTAGTCATACTTTGGAATACCCAAGTTTAATAAACAGCAGCTCAAAAATAGAACTTAAAATGCTTCCTGAGTTTACAGTCTATGTTTAAAAAAAAAAAAAAAAAGCTCCCAGAATCCTTTTAAAAAAGTTTTAAATAGAGAACGCCTTCACAAGTCTTAATTAGAGCTGATGTTTGCCTTGAGACTTGCTGGGATTGCGGGTCTGGAAATGACTAATGGCGGTACAGTCCGGCTGTGAAGCTGTATAGATAGTGAATAAGTTCCTGAATTAAGTGTGTGTGTGTGTTTATGCAGATCTCGATGGGTCAGATGCTGCAGGAGTTTGGAAAGTTCTTAGGCCTGTTCCTGCTGGTGCTCTTCTCCTTCACCATCGGCCTGACGCAGCTTTACGGAAAAGACCAGAAGGATCCGTCCAAGAGCAAAAACGACAGCAAGGACTGCGAAGGAATCTTCTGTGAACAGCAGAGCAATGACGCCTTTCACACGTACTTTAAGTCTTTACAGCTTTATCCTCATTTATATCGCACTTTTCCTCCTCAAGGTGCCTTACAGCATGGCTAGGTTTGCTCGATTAACCGTAACCCGTGACATTTCGCCACTTCTTCCTCCATCAGTAGAGCCGTCACATGACGTCGCAAAGTACTGAAACTGGTTATACTTTTTGCCCAGGTATCATGGTAGTTGAGGTGGGACGAGTGGGCGGAGCTAAACAATAGTACCGCTCATTGATTGATCAAACGCAGTCATCACAGAATGACCTAAAACCTAGTTGGCATCTGAGCCTGGAATGTCATTTCTACCACACAGTCATCTCCAGTACTCAGTTATTATTTTACGCATTATTTCATTATAAAATTTATTATAACTTTTCAGTGTCTTTATTTACTCACATTAATATGTAGAATTTTTTTTTTTTTTTTTTTTTTGGTCCCTGATCCATCAAAAAGCTGCTATATTTACGATATTGGAAAATGAATCTCAAATGCCTTTCTCTTCACTTGTTGTGTTTGCTCACTACGTAGGGTATAACATTATGATATTATACACCCTACCTGGTGCACTACACAAACCCTGCTCGAGATTATGTCAATGTCATGAGAATGTCATGAAAAATGAGATTGCGTCATTTATTGTATTTTAATCGTCGGACAAAGTTTACACATAAACACCCCCCATCCACCCCGCCCGAGATTTAAGTATTGGCACCCTCGGTTTAGGGTTTGGAAATCTAACGATATAATATCAATCGTGATAAATAATGTCATAAAACATTTCTCTGGTATCATGGGTATCGTTATATATTTTTTCTTTCGTTCAGTGATGATTAAAAGCTCAGATTGGAAGTCTTTTTTTTTCCTCTAACCGTTTTGTGGGTCAGAGGTGCATATTGTGTAATGTCGAAATGTTTTCAAGTACTTAAAGAGGTTCTTTAAGCCGCTGTGTCTTTTCTTCAGGTTTATGGGGACGTGTTATGCACTCTTCTGGTACATCTTCTCTCTTGCCCACGTGGCGCTGTTCGTGACCAGGATCAGCTACACGGAGGAACTGCGCTCGTTCGTGGGCGCCCTCATCATCGGCACGTACAACATCGTCGTCGTGATCGTTCTCACCAAGCTTCTAGTGGCCATGCTGCATAAGAGCTTCAGACAGATCGCTGTGAGTGGACGTTTGACGTTTAGGTCACGTTTCAGTATGTTAACCACGCTAGCAAGCAACAAAATGACGGGTTTTGATGCCATTCATTGCGAGAGCTGAGATTTTCTCCATTCTATGCAAATTAGGTGTGACATGGTGAAGCGGCAAATCCAAACGATTGGCTTGTGTGATTCCTAAGACCAGTCCTATCGCGCGTGTGGTCCGACCTTTCTTCGGTTCCCCGCTCGCAACTTTAGTTTTTGAAGCACGTACTGTAATACGAACGGTTTTGACATGAATTAGTGCATCGTTTAAATTGTGTTTAATTAAGAAACAAACGCAGAAAGAAATTTCGTAGAAAATGCTACTGACGCTAGAAAACGGAGCTGATTCTAACTGCGCCACACGTACACTCGAACCTCATGCCACTTTTTCTTCTTTTTTTTTTTTCCCCAACATTGTTTTGATTACAGAACCATGAGGATAAAGAATGGAAATTTGCCCGGGCCAAGCTCTGGCTCAGCTACTTTGATGATAAATGCACATTGCCTCCACCGTTTAACATCCTTCCATCTCCGAAGACGTTGTGCTACTTAGTGACCAGCGTGAGCAAGTGGGTCTGTTCCCATACATCCACTGGAAAGATGAAGAGACAGAACAGCCTCAAGGTCAGTCAATGTCGGAGCAGGAGGAGAAAACAGAATTCTAGCAAAGTCAAAGCAACTGGATTTGTTATGCTCTTGAAGGTGGTTCAATACATGTTGAAAGGGCTTCATTAATTTAATTAAATGAAATTTATTTGCACTATTACACCTCTGTGACACGCCTGGTCGATACAAAGGGAGTGAGTACACAGGAAGCAGAGGATGGAGGGAGTGTTTACTTTTATTAAACAGCACTTTCATGTGCTGTGCCTATTTACCAAGAAAAAAACAACAACAACAACAACACAAAACTTAAAATCATAGCTTTTCATTTCATCTTTTCATCCTGGTCCGGAAAGTTAACGTTTAGCTTTGTTAGACTCTGGCATCTGGCAGCCGCATTTTGAAGAGGAAAGTCAGCAAATAAATTACACACACACACAGGTGCAGACACTCATTCATTACCCGCTCGTTCTCTGCAGCTCATCTTTACATTCGCAGTCGGTGCTTTACCATGCCCCTGCTGCCACTACCACAAGTCCAGTCCTCCACTTACTACCAGTGTCTCAGCCAAGCCACAGCTGCAAGTCAAATCTTAAATAAACAGCTTTCGATTCAAAGTGAAACTTAAAATGAACAGCCCTCACATCGAGGCTAATTGAGTCGTGGTATTTCCAAAAAAAAAACCCCCGGTCAACTTGGAATTCCTCCACAGGAAGTAGAGAAGGTGTCTTCAGCACTCAACAGTAAATAGAAAATCCATTTGTCTACTTTTAAATTAGATTATAGAAGTATTTTGCTTGAGATCAAGCTCCGAAGACAGCTCTGAAGTCTTAATGAAACGCTGTTGAGTGGTTTAAGGAAACGATCCTGTAACAGTTCTTTAGTCTTTTTACACGCATCACATTCAAATCAAATTCAAGTTCAATTCTTAACTCGTACCGAATATGAAAGAAGACACGAATGCTGTAACTTAAAAAAAAAATAAATAAAATAAAAAAGACTTAAGTGTTTGGCATTGGTGTGATTCTTTCATATTTATGGGAATATAAATATGCTGTCTTTTTGTTTGGGTTTCCAGCATTCCATATTAATGGCTGAGAAATATAAGGTCAAGGAATTTGCTGTGGTTGTCCAAAAAACACACACACACACACACAAAAAAAAAAAAACACTTGCAAGAGCAAGGAGATTGAACTGGATCCTTCTTTTGGATCATCATCATCATCCTCATCATCCTGTGGTGCTGAATGTTCTTTCTGATTTGATTATTTGGTTCTGGTTTCCATGCCAGCTGAAGACAGAAAAGGCTCAAGGTCAGTGAGTGACGACGTGCTAGGTAGAGACAGACTTCTGGCGCTGTTTGTCCCTGATGTTACAGGATTACTTTTACCAAAAATGGTCATTGGCTTACAGTGAGTAAAAGCAGGTGCAGCCTTCCTGGTTCCTGGGTTTGATCCTGAATTCTAGTTACTCTCTGTGTGGGTTCACATGTCCTTGTGGGTTTCCTCCAGGTTCGATGCTGTCCTTCCAAAAGCAAGCTGGTAGGTGGATAAATCGCACCTAGGTGTGAATGAGTGTTTGACCGTGATTTAGCAGGACTATTTGTCCATAAAATAGTCATTTCTACATGAACATTACATGACGTATTGCCTTTTTGGAGTCACCTACTGTTATTCTCAAAAATCATGCTATATCTCCAAAATCCTGAGGGGAAAATAGCTAATATATAGCTCGTAAATAAATAGCTCACCTCTCCATTCCTCTGGTTCTTCTTGGCGTTCTCATGTCTACAGATGCTTTCCCTCCAACTTTTCCGTCTAACCTGTTGTTACGGTGAATTTGACTTGATATATGTTGTTCTGTTTTTCAGGAGTGGAAGAACCTGAAGCAGAAACGGGACGAGAACTACCAGAAGATCATGTGCTGCCTGGTGCATCGTTACCTGACGTCCACACGGCAGAAGATGCAGAGCACGGACCAGGCCACGGTGGAGAACCTCAACGACCTGCGGCAGGACCTGTCCAAGTTCCGCAACGAGATGAGAGACCTGCTCGGCTTTCGCACATCCAAATACGCCATGTTCTACCCTAGAAGCTAAAGCCGTGACCCAAAATTGCCATCTAGCATGCCTGAAAACGTTTTATTCTACACACAAAGCCTCCAGATTCAGAACTTCTCTAAGATTCTTGATCATCACACGTCTTTTCTAAAAAGTGTCTGTTCTTTGGACAAAAGTATCTAATAAAGATTTTTTTTTTTTTTTATTTTAATGCTGCATTTTACTTTGATTTTTTTTTTTTGGAAAACTGTCATCTTTGTTAAGCCCTGTGTTCCAGGGATTAGACAGAAAATTCCGGATCTTTCCAGACAGCAGGTTGATGTTCCTCCTGCTGTGATATGACACACATTCAGGCTTTGAGACATAGGTGAAATATTAGAAATCCCAATGAGAGAGCAGAGTATATAGTCCAACTAACGCTACGACAACCAAACGGTTTTATTTCCAAACCCTCAGGAACATCCCGGAGTTCATTTTATGTTTTATAAAATACTGCCAGTACTGCTAAAACTGAATCTGTAGACGTCATGCTGAAGTTAAAAATAATAATAATAAATTTTTAACTTTTTTTTAGTATAAGATACTGCATTACTACTCCGATCAAAGTCTATAAAATCAACAAAGGTAACAAATTACCAGGAACTGTTACTCAAAGTTAAGGTAATCTCTGAGAATAATTAAAGATTTTACGCACAAGATTTCCTCAAGGGATTTAAACTCACCATTAAACCATTACTGGGCAAACTACAGTCCCTTCCAAAACTATTAGAACAGCAAGACCAATTCGGTTGTTTTTGCTATAGACTGAAGTCATCTGGGTTTGAGATCAAAAGTTTAGAATTTCAGCTTTTATTTCCTGCTATTTATATGTACGTGTTAAACAACATAAATCATAACACATTTTGTATCAGACAACCCTATTCGTAGGCGTGCAAAAATATTGGAATATATAACTGTGAAGAAAAATCCAAAAACAACAGTCAGTGACATCACCAACAACCTCCAGAGGGCAGGGGTGAAGGTATCGCAATCCACCGTTCGAGGAACACTTCGAGAGTAGAAATATAGAGGCCGTACCACGAGATGCAAACCACTCATCATCAGTAAGTATCAGAAAGCCAGATTGGAATTCACAAAGAAATACAGAGATGATCCATAAAAGGTCTGGAACCAAGATGAACCTCTACCAAAGTGATGGAAAGGAAAGGATCTGCTCACAAGCCAAAACGTACAAGCTGATCTGTGAAACATGGTGGAGGTAGTGTCACGGCTTGGGGTTGCATGGCTGCTTCTGGAACATTCTCACTAATCTTTACTGACAATGGAACTCATGATGGTAGCAGCAGAATGTATTCAGAAGTTTACAGGAGCATCTTGTCCGATAATTTACAGAGAAATGCATCCGAATTAATCGAGGAGGAACTTCATCATGCAGCAAGACAACGATCCAAAACACACTGCCATCTCAACAAAGGGGGGAAAAGTGGAAGGTTTGAGACTGACCAAGTCGATCACCAGACCTTAACCCGACTGAGCAACATTTCACCTCCTGAAGAGGAGACTGAAGGGAGAAAGCCCCCGAAACAACCAACAACCTAACCAGGTAAAAACCTGGTAAAGCATCACAGAAGAAAAAAAACAACAGTTTGGTAATGTCGTGAGTCTCAGCCTTGACGCAGTTATTGCAAGTAATGATATGCAAGATATGCAACCAAATATTAAGTGTTATTTGCTTTAATGTACTTCAAGACTGATCTGTTCTGCTGGCTCAAATTTAGCCTATTACCTGAAGACACTTAAAAATTCAACATAGAAGCAAATACTCACATCTGCAAACCCAGTTGGAGATAGAAAAATAAGACACCAGCCGTGAGTGAGAAGAAGCAAGGGTCCAGATTTATCGGTTCCGTTCCACCACACACACGAGATCCACACCGAAGAGAATTCTCACAAGTGATCTGACACCCGGAGCTCAAGCTCCAGTATTTATACTGTATTTACACAGTAAATAACCAATATATTTTAGAAAGACTATATTATCAATACCAATAGGGTTAAAAAAAGAGCTCATCTACATTACCATGGTGCTTTGAAAGAGGCTTATCAAATTTACCAGTAGAACTGAAAGTTGGGGGGGGGGGGGGATCGACTTGACTCACTCAGCTACCCTTATAAATGGCTCGTCATGGTTCTCTCTTAAAATTAAGGCCCTCATTTACTCCACGCCTGACCCTTCCTCGCGAGACAAGAATCTTCACCATCTGAATTATCAGTAAGTTTCTTTTATATTTTTCTGTATTTCTGGTTTATAATTTCCTTTCATATTTGCTCTATATCTCTATTTTATATATGGTTATACTGCTTATACAGTGAGGGAAAAAAAGTATTTGATCCCCTGCTGATTTTGTACGTTTGCCCACTGACAAAGACATGATCAGTCTATAATTTTAATGGTAGATTTATTTGAACAGTGAGAGACAGAATAACAACAAGAAAATCCAGAAAAACGCATGTCAAAAATGTTATAAATTGATTTGCATTTTAATGAGGGAAATAAGTATTTGACCCCTCTGCAAAACATGACTTAGTACTTGGTGGCAAAACCCTTGTTGGCAATCACAGAGGTCAGACGTTTCTTGTAGTTGGCCACCAGGTTTGCACACATCTCAGGAGGGATTTTGTCCCACTCCTCTTTGCAGATCTTCTCCAAGTCATTAAGGTTTGGAGGCTGACGTTTGGCAACTCGAACCTTCAGCTCCCTCCACAGATTTTCTATGGGATTAAGGTCTGGAGACTGGCTAGGCCACTCCAGGACCTTAATGTGCTTCTTCTTGAGCCACTCCTTTGTTGCCTTGGCCGTGTGTTTTGGGTCATTGTCATGCTGGAATACCCATCCACGACCCATTTTCAATGCCCTGGCTGAGGGAAGGAGGTTCTCACCCAAGATTTGACGGTACATGGCCCCGTCCATCGTCCCTTTGATGCGGTGAAGTTGTCCTGTCCCCTTAGCAGAAAAACACCCCCGAAGCATAATGTTTCCACCTCCATGTTTGACGGTGGGGATGGTGTTCTTGGGGTCATAGGCAGCATTCCTCCTCCTCCAAACATGGCGAGTTGAGTTGATGCCAAAGAGCTCCATTTTGGTCTCATCTGACCACAACACTTTCACCCAGTTGTCCTCTGAATCATTCAGATGTTCCTTGGCAAACTTCAGACGGGCATGTATATGTGCTTTCTTGAGCAGGGGGATCTTGCGGGCGCTGCAGGATTTCAGTCCTTCACGGCGTAGTGTGTTACCAATTGTTTTCTTGGTGACTATGGTCCCAGCTGCCTTGAGATCATTGACAAGATCCTCCCGTGTAGTTCTGGGCTGATTCCTCACTGTTCTCATGATCACTGCAACTCCACGAGGTGAGATCTTGCATGGAGCCCCAGGCCGAGGGAGATCGACAGTTCTTTTGTGTTTCTTCCATTTGCGAATAATCGCACCAACTGTTGTCACCTTCTCACCAAGCTGCTTGGCAATGGTCTTGTAGCCCATTCCAGACTTGTGTAGGTCTACAATCTTGTCCCTGACATCCTTGGAGAGCTCTTTGGTCTTGGCCATGGTGGAGAGTTTGGAATCTGATTGATTGATTGCTTCTGTGGACAGGTGTCTTTTATACAGGTAACAAGCTGAGATTAGGAGCACTCCCTTTAAGAGTGTGATCCTAATCTCAGCTCGTTACCTGTATAAAAGACACCTGGGAGCCAGAAATCTTTCTGATTGAGAGGGGGTCAAATACTTATTTCCCTCATTAAAATGCAAATCAATTTATAACATTTTTGACATGCGTTTTTCTGGATTTTCTTGTTGTTATTCTGTCTCTCACTGTTCAAATAAACCTACCATTAAAATTATAGACTGATCATTTCTTTGTCAGTGGGCAAACGTACAAAATCAGCAGGGGATCAAATACTTTTTTTTCCCTCACTGTATATCAATATAAGCAATATAATATCATTATATTATCCTTCTAATATCCTACATATCCTACTACTCCTTTTTATTATTCTTATAAAGTTATAATGCTATGTGTGTGTGTGTGTTTATGTTATGTCTGCACGCCCGTCCTTGACTGTGTAAGAGTGTGTGTGTTAGCTATGTGTGTGCGTTTCTCTTTCTCTGTGACTAATAAACCATAGTGTGTTAATCTTAAAATGTGAATCCAACTCATCAATATCCGCCTAATACCGCTTCTGCTTCTGTGTATCTAGGTGCTCGTCTTTTTTCATTCTTTCCTTTACTGGAGGGGGTGGACTTGGATCTAAACACACACTATCCGCTTGCGCATCTCACTGCTGACATCATGGTGCTACTTGACATTCTTCGCAGCACTCCCCCTGGAAATGAAAATGCGGGATTCCCCCCCTCTCAGATACAGAATCTGCACCGTGAATATGTGAATTGACGCCTCTACACAGACAGACCCTCTGCCTGACCCTCCCTCCAGCTCCCAGTCCGAGGACAACACCGCCTTCTCTGATCTGGGCTCTGACCATTTTTCCCTCTTCTCACCTGTCAGTCCGCCGTACTCTCAGTATTCTCCTTATTTCACCCCTGCTGGCTATCCCATGTCCCCAGAACACACCCCATTTTCTTCCCCCTACCGCTCTCCTCAGGATTATACACCCACCAGTCCTGTGAATTTTCAATAAAATTATATATTACTCATACTAGATCTCCCTCGTGCTTATTCCATGTCATTTTATCCACGACAGTTCCTATACTTTTGCTCACCTCCAAATTGGGAGGTCTGATACAAAAGGTTTTATGTTTTATGTTAACACATCTAGATGTAACCCAAGCTCAAATGTCTTTGGTGTACACCCCAAACTGATTCGGCCTTGCCGTTCCAATAGTTCCAGAGGGGACTGTAAGTAATATTTCATTTAGGTTCTGGCCGACAACGAAGCTGTTTAAACGTCTAGATTGATATAATCATTTATAACCTAGCAACTCAGACTGGATCACACCAAAAATAAGCTTGGATTAAACTTGGATTAGATCATAACGCATCTATTCATTTATAGCACGTAGCATTATTTGATTGATTTATAGCACCGTACTGTTCAATTCGTGATTCTGATTGGTCACAAAGTGGTGATGAATGTCCCATACAAGCAGCTCTGACAGTAGTTCGGGCTGAAAGGTTTATATTAAACGCGCTCATTCTAATACGTTATAGTTTTACGAGTAGCATCTATCTCACGAAGACTTGTCTATACAGTATAATGGATGCTCCACATCTAAGATCTAAGGCTATCGTTAGGCTATCAACCAGATTAAAAACATGTTATTTAGCAAAGCAATACGTATAATCATTGGTACGGTGAAACTTTCTATGAGAAGATGTTGATCTAACATTTATGGAAGGAGTCTCCAGTGTCCGAGCTCTGTAAAAGTCAGAGGTAGAACTGGAACTTTAACGTTTCCACCGTTTCGTCGACTTTGTGCTTGGCGGTTTCTCAAAAACAAGCTGAATATTTTTGTCTTGCTTACTGGTGACTGGAACTCAGTTTTTTGGGGAACATTCCAGTACATTAATAGTAATTATAAAAGGACCAAACATACAAAGTTAATAAATGTAAGTAAAAAAAAAAATAAATAAATAAAAACTGTGAAATTGCTGTAGAATAGGATGAATAAAACACCTTGTGGTGTACTCTTCTTCTAGGAAAATAATCAACTTTAGGGTGGCAACAGTAACTTTTTACGTTAATTTTTTTTAAAAAATTTTTTAAATTTTTGCATTGGGCCGCAATGGATCAGTCCACTTCAAGTCCTTTATACACTAAAAAGGATTATACATTAAATTAATAGCCTTGTATACCTACAAACCTGACCATTCAGACAGGCTTGAAGCAAAAAAGAAGAAAGATTTAACCTGGATCAAGTTTAAATCAGACTTTATCTAATAATACAGTCGTACCAAACTAAGCTTTTTGTTTTGAAGTAATCAACAATGCATTAAAACCATCATTCAGTCATTTAAAGGGAAGTTTTATGCCTCAGAATTCGACCTCTTGTTGAATACGGCATGGCGGACAATGGAAGAGAATCAGAATTAATTCATGTAGACAGAGAGAGATCGTCGATGTCAAGCGTGCACGATTTTTTAACATCGTATGTACGAGCATGTGATTGGCCACTAACGCTAATCTTAAGCGTTCTAACATTTCAGCAAAATTCACTTGGGGAACCTGTTACAAATTTGACACCGTGTTGAAAAAACGGTATGAAGTTCGCAACAAAAACAGATCATGATTTTTTTATTTATTTTTATTTTTTATTTTATATCGTCACAAAACAATCATTTATAAATGAACATTCACTATCAGGAATCAGTTCCATAGGAAAATATTTCATAATGAGAATTTCGTTTCGGATAAAACGTCTCCGCTCGACACCTCCACGCGCTACAGGATGATTTTATATGCGTTCGGAATGAAACCGTTTTTTTTTTTTTTTTTTTTTTTTTTTTCCCGCTACTAAATTATTGCACTTTAGTCACCACATGATATGCACCTCAGATTTTGTACATTCAGCCATGTTGAACGAAGGAAATCAAACGTACATAGTAAACACTCGTCTGGCTGAAAAATGCAACACTAACACCTTGGATTTTCTCCACACTTCTGATATCTACAGAAAGAAAAGAATAAAAAATTCCCGTCCTATAATCTAGACTGTACAGAAAAAAATGTAGCGGTAAGCTTGCATTAACGTGCATGTTACGGTGGAGAACATGGATCTGAATGGCATGCTGAAGAAATCACAGTGGAAGAATGTTGGCTTGCATCAAGCTAATAAATTCCTTGGATACAGATATTTTAGCCTTGACGCCGAACTGTCCAGGATTCACATTTCAATACACCAGCAGTCTTAATCGCAAAGTCTTAATGCTTTTTTTTTTTTTTTTGTCATTTATCCAGAACTTTCCAGAACAAAAAATTTAGGCACCGCGCTTTACGTGATGGTACGCTGAGCACCTGGTATTCGATAATTACAAGTCATTTCTGGTACATATTTTGTATCTGTATCATTATTCAATTTTGTACACATCGTTTATAAAATATCCCAACAATGATTTCATCTACGCTCGGTCTTGATTCGTGCTCGTCCTAATAGTCCATAACGTTTCCACTTGTATTAGAAAGCACGTTGTTATTTAAGAAAGAAAAACTGTTGATATGGTGAGGTTTATCATTTACGGAAGGAGTCTCCAGTGTCAGCGCTTTGTAACAGCTATAACTTTTTCCCACAGATTTTCCACAGCAGGAAAGTCTTCAAGACTTTCAAGGCTTTGTAACATTCTTATTAGTCATGACTTGTTTACGTTCTTTGAGTAAGGGATGATCCACGGCTAGGTGTGCATTGCACGATTTTAATGCACGACATGGAGGCTAAGAAGCACCCGAAGCGAAGCAGAGTGCATTAAAATCGTGTAATGCACACCGAGGTTACCATGGTTACAACTGTTTATCGTCAGCGCATTCATTTAGAACGGTGATTAAACTGACTGCATGTACCGGTGCATTAAGCGGCTTGAACGCACGCCTTCCAGCCAATCAGAATCGAGCATTTAGACAGATCATGGTGTAATTAATAATGTTCGTGCTGGAAAATTACCGTGTGATAACCTTAAGGGTTTTTGAATATCTTGAATATTTAACATGCAAAAAATATACCAGAAATTACTTGTCATTATTACAGATTGACCTTTGTAGGTATTGAACATTAAAATAAAAATTTTTAAAAAAAAAACAACAACCGCAAGTCAACGTGCTACTGATTTCAGGGCAGTGAGAGACAAAACTCCAACTTTACAACTTCAACTTTGACAGTTTTTGCAGTTCTAGTCCCGGCGGGTGGAGTTTTTATTAATTGCGCGGTCATTAAGGGCGCGCTGTCCGTGAAAAGGAGGAAAGCGGGATTCAGTCTCGCCTTCCGCGTTGGCACTGGAGGGCGGCCGTCATCGTTTCTGATTTCCTTCCTTATTATTATATACACTTCTTGTCGTTACTACTTCTCCATTATCTCCGCCTACAGATTGCTGATTGGTCCTGATAAAAAAATTTATTTATTTATTTATTTATTTATTTTAAAGCCTAATGGAGGAAATCACTTTCAGGGTTTTGACCAGACAGATTAAGATGGCGGGAAGAGCGCGATCAGCACCGCTTGTTCTTCAGCACGTTAAACGCTCGCTGGTTCTTGGTCTTGAAGGCCATGACGAAGTGGTGTGGAGTGATCAGGCCGCGGCCCTCGTCGTCCGTCTGGCCCATGAAGATGTAGTTCAAGCCTAGTGACAGCACACAGAGAGAGCCTGAATGCAGTGACGTTACGGCAGAGACATTCAGGACGGGTGTTTATCAGTACCTCGCGTTACCGCCGTCCCATATGCTTATACGCTACCGTATAAGCATATGGGGTTCACACGTTCTTCATCTCATTTCGTTTCTGACAGTGAGTTTTGCCGCTTACCTTACGCGGTCATCGAGCTTTATTTATTCAGCTCGATGCTGCAGTAGTCTGAAGGCAAACTCAGAGTCATATCATATCATATCATATCACACATATACAGGCATGAGGAACCTGCTCTATCTTTATCGACACACAACATGTTTTCCGTTTTATTTCAAGCATTTAAAGCCTGTGGCCGTTCATTTATTCATTCAGCATTACACGGTGACTGTGAAAAGAAATGAAATCTAAAACGCTAAACGCACAGTGTAACAAGCCTCTATAAACAGCGTGGGTTTTATAACTGCGTCATTGTGGCTGTTTGAGAGACGGAGTGTTGCAGAGTGTAATCGAGTGTAATTGGGGGAAATTGCGCGCCCACAGGCGCTTGGCACCGCTGAGACTCACCTCTTTTGACAGAAGGACATTTCTTGCACAGGATAAGGATTTTAGTGCTCATGGTTTTTCCAGCCTGCTGGATGGCGAGGTTTCCTTCTTTATAGATGTTGATGATGGAGACTGTCGTGTGCATGCTTCCTCCACGCGGCACTGCTGTGATAATCGTCCCTGTGATGGCTGAGATAGTCGGGGAAATTATGGTAATTAGACAAATTACACATCTGGATATATACGTGCAATAGTTTGGCCCAAAAAGGAATTGACATGTTGTTAATTGATTGATTGATCGATTGATTTGTGTTAGTTTACTGAACTGAATTCGTTCAGTTTAATCGATACGGTATATTTTTAAGTGTCGAATCTCAGTGCTTCACACAGAAAGAATGAAACTTTTAAACACAGTATTCATAAAAAAGAAGAAAAGTTTTTGAAAACCACTACCAATACGAATAAAAATGTGCATTTATCCTACAAAATCCCATAAGAAGCAAAAGTGCGGAAAACGAATACATGAATGCGAGCGTCCTTAAGTCTGCTAACTCTTCCAGTAAGGCAGCTCAGCCAATGCAGCGCATCATCACGTGGTGTGCCGACTAGGGTGTCATTACTTTTGCCATCATTGAATGGCTAGTCTTATTTGCCTTCCTTTATGAATTCACTTTGGATCAAGTCATTAATATGAAACTTTTATTAAATAGGGGTGGGAAGTTGAAATGAGTGTGATGTCATCTCGACGGCGTGATCCGTATATAAACTCGCAGGAACTCGTCGACGATTATCGGACAAGACGAATGTTTCTCGTGTAAATGCTCCTGTGAACGATTTATGAATAAATTAGTGCGTATCCAGTTTGAAGAAAATGAGACTCTTTAAATCTGTGTGTAATGATTTAGGTAAACAATTTGCGTAATGTGAACTTGGAGGCTATAAGCGTTTCTTTCTTGCTAGCTATTTGTTTAGCCTTTTTTTTTTTACCTGCATTACAAAACTAAAGCAGTAGACGTCTTGTCTGATTGACTACACTTGGGGTAAAGGGGAAAACTGTTGGGTATTTTTACAAACTGAAATCCAAACAGCTAAGCAGTGAGGGAGCTGATCTTTTTGTCCTCGTAACGCTTTGTGAATCAGGGTGATGTAACAGACTTGGCGTGATTTGAGTGAAATTTTCTGCCACATTAGTCCAGGCCTCCGAGCGACTGGGCCAGTTTTCCGTATGCAAATCCGAGCGAGCTCGGCAGGAAATCATAATGAACTTATCGGCCCGGCTTCGTAAACATCTCCCGGAGAGAAACGTTTCAGAGGGAGGCCACGCTGAATCAACACCTCCATTTACACCCGGTTTGCTTTCGGTCCGCTGCAGCCGGCTGGCACTGAGAGAACCGCGTTTTTCACACACACTTTACTGTGCAGAAGAGAGAGAGGAAAAAAAAAAAACTCTGAACGACGCTTTTCAGGCTCCGAAACAAACCGCCAGGCCCAAGATAGTGCCTACGCTTTAAAAACACACACTTGTTAGGTGGCAGGGATTCTGGGAAATTTTTCTTTTTCATCTTTTTTTTTTTTTTTTTTCCAGGGCTCCCGAATAAACCTTAGTCTATACACATGTATATAACTCTGCTCTCTTACCGAAGTTACTGGAGCAGTAATGGCTCTCGGGACTTCCTTTTCGCTTGCATTTCTGCTGACAGAGCGCTGCTGAATACTTCAACGCTGGAAGAGCAGAGCAGAGCAGGGAAAATATCAGGTTTTACAAAAGGAAAACAATTCGAGTGAATAACAACTGGCCAAGTACTGAGCCTTGGGGAACACCGTGAGAGATATAAGACAAATTCTTTAAGTTCTGTTAAAGTTTTACACCTGTTAACCAAAACAAATGCCTCTCTGAAGGTGAGAAGTTAGCGTAAGATTTCAGTAAACAATCTCAGCTGTAGTTTGGCTAAGAAGAACAATCCTCGGTCAAAATGTCGTCAAATTTAAGACAAAATTATTCATTTTTAATTTATTCATTTAAATTTTGGGGGCGACTGTGGCTCAGGTGGTAGAGCGGGTCGTCCACTAATCGTAGGGTTGGTGGTTCGATTCCCGGCCCACGTGACTCCACATACCGAAGTGTCCTTGGGTAAGACACTGAACCCCAAGTTGCTCCCGATGGCAAGTTCGTGTGCATGGCAGCTCTGCTACCGTTGGTATGTGAGTGTGTGTGTGTGTGAATGGGTGAATGACACACAGTGTAAAGCGCTTTGGATAAAAGTTCCATATAAGTGCAGACCATTTACCATTTATTTAAAATATTTAAGAAAAAAACTTGTCAGTGAGTCGTTTGAGAGCTGAAAGAGTCATATGTTATTAGTCAGCTAAGCCAAATGAATTGACTCATTAAAACAAGTCAGAATTCCCATCGCTAATAATAAATCCAGGGAAGTAGTAGCTCAGCGGTTCGGTCACGCCAAGTTGGTGTTGCATCTCGCGCATTTCTGTGCTTTGTTTTAATGTGCACAATCAATAGTAAATAAACAAATGCAGAAGGAATGCAGGACCCCGTCGCTAGCCGTATAAGACACATACGTATGAGTCTGGTGGTGATGGGCTGAGTGGTCGTGGTTGGGGCGATGGTTGTTGTTGGGATCTTCTTGTTCCTGAATCTGTAGTGGCCGATAAAGCCGTCCGCTGTTAAACTGAGGTCTGAGAGGAACTGGATGAGAAGCTGATTACCCTCAGAGAACACCGGCCTGGAACACACACACACACACACACACACACACACACAGATATACACACACTAACAAAAATGTATGCAAAAGGGTCATTCCATCTCAAGTGGTCCAATGTATTTTGTATTAGCATTGCAAAAGTTTTTTTTTTTTTTTTAATTATTTAATGATATATATATTTTTTTAACTTGGTTTAACTACAACGGCCATCTTTGTGTCATGGCACACAACAAATTTTGGTTATACAGCTGTTTACGGAAACCTCAATACCTCGGCTCAGGATGGTCCTAGCTCCTTGAATCAAAACTGATCTCTAGAGCGCATTACAAGGTACATGTACATACATAAACATACTGCACATTCTTCTTCCTTACACTTAGAACTTAGGTCCGAATAAAATGCTCAAGATCGGTCACAGTTCCACTTTTAGGGTCAGTTTATAACGGTTCGAGTCTTTTTTATTTTTAAGACTGTACATCTGTACAAACAAGCAACTTTACAATTATTGGACCGCTTGAGATGGACTGAGCCAGTGCAAAAAAAAAAAAAAAAGATAAAATAAATTGTTTCTCTAATAAAAATGACCTGCAATGGTAAAACAATTTCTCAGAGATGTAATCACAAGTGTCCAGCAAAGCAGACACTAACAAACTCCAGACCAATCACACGCTTGAAAAAATGTGGAACCGAGCCAACCAAATAGAAAACTTATAATGTCACCAAAAAAAAAAAAAAATCCTACCTTTGCTGCAGACATTAGCAAGGTTCTTTGTTAGTTTTAGTATTTAGTATTATTATTAGTTTTGTTTTTTAGATGTGTGAGTGTGTGAGACCCTTACGCTGGTGGGCTGTCTCCACAGTATTTCCCGATCCTCTTAGCATCGTTGATTTCCCCTCCGTTAAAGATGGCGACGTAGTCGTAGCGGCAGTAGTTGTCTCTTTCAACGTCGAACTTCTCGAATTTCACTTCTATAATCTAAAAGTGCGAAACAAACAAAGGAATTCTTTGCATGCTGTATTTTCTGGACTACAGTTTTTGCCCTGCAGCAAGTAACACACTGTATATCGTACAATTCTATCCTTTAAACGAACTGTAATACGGACATTTGTTGGTGTTTTACGGGAGGATACGGGGAGCGATATACATATTTACAACGTAACACATTGCTATTAGAGATTCAGCGACGTATCGGCCGATGAAGGCAATTTTTCACGTTTAAAAATGATCGGGGCCGATTATATCCTGTCAATCAAAAGAGGGCGGTAAAACACATGGATTTCGTGCTGTGTGTAAAGACGATGTCTCTTGTGTGGAGCGACGACAAAACTGCAGTTTGTAATCTCTGTAATCTCTGCACTGATTAAAGTTTACACCAGAAGCTGCAGCAGTGAAGCGGGAGTTTCGGCGTCGAGTCGAAATAGTTTGTTTTCGTTCTGCTGGCGCTGAATTAAAGGGCCAGTACACCGCTGAAAGATTTAAATGAAGATGAGTTGACAAAAAAGTATATATTGCACAGAAAAATAATATTTGTGGAGTAGTATATTTCATAACCCGTTAATGTTCATATGTAAAAAAGTGGATATTATATATGAGCAGTTTGATGTTAATGATGGAGTAGAAATGCTTGTGTGTGTGGAGAGCGAATGTGAGACTAACAGGAGGATTTTTACAGTTCAGTCAATGTAAATATGAATTAATAACATTCAATAAGTTAATAATCTTACTTTAATCTTCAGAATTGGGTTCATGTGTTCATGTTAATTAGAGTAATGTGTGTTCTGTTGATGAGACCAGTTACTGTCAAACAACGTGTTCAAATGGAGAGAATAAAGTTTTTATTTAAGTTTTTATCAATTGTGGAATTAATTATTCTTCATTTATAAGAAGGTATAAAAGGCAGAACTATCGGTATGGGTTATCAGTATCGGCCGATATCGCTCTGAATAATCGCTTATCGTATCGGCTGAGAAATTTAGTATCGGTGCGTCTCTCCTTACTATATACATACATTACATTTACAATGTAATGTAATATATTGCAATTGTAACAACATACGTTATTTATATTAAAACATATTGTTTAATAGAGGCCAAAATTATGTTTTAGAATTAAAAACGGGACTATTTCAAACATTTGCATATATTCAAAAAATATACACGATTTAAAATATATTGCTTTTCCGAACGGGGGTGTAGAAAGTTCTAGGTCAGAAAATGCCAGATTCCCAGCAACATCGTCATACAGTTATACAACGTTTGACCCTCCATCGACTCGAGTTATACAGTGTGCCTTTAACAATTTTAGATTTCACACTTATTCAACTTTTATCAGCTCAAACAGTGCGTTTAACGAGTATGTACAAACATCACCTGGTTTTTCGGTGCGACTATGTGCCATGAGCATGTGACTCCTGCTGGATAGTCTTTTTCTGGCCAGTTGGGGGTCTTAAAGGTTCCCGATGGCTTCACCAACCGCCCTCCGCAATACTGATCTCCTGGAAATCAAATGACATCAGATTCTGTGACTTTAACCAGCAGGGCAGGATAAAGCCTGAGATCACGATCTCCTAATTAAAAGGGGTGGTGTTTATAATCCTCAGCCTGTGATTTTGCGGACTATAATAAGCACTCCGTGCTGTAATGACTGACTGTAGGACATGAAAGTATACGCATGGGGATCTTCTGCACTGAGCTGCCGAGAGGCTGCTGAAAAGCCGACCGCACGCGGGAGACGTCATTAAAAATGAGAGGGGCATAAAGCCTGCAACCGCACACGATGAGAGCAAAGAGCGCTCTCGGAACGTCTTCGTTTTACAGATCCTCGTCTGTCCAGAAATAGGCCGCGACGTCGCTTTACAAGACCACGACTCCTCCCAGAGAGCGCAAAGACTGCTCTTTTATTTTAGCTTCAGCAGCATCCAAAACTCTGACTACACTAACAGCATTTTTATTCCATGAAAAATAATCCAAAAACGTTTCAGATGTCTCAAAAACAGCGTTCGTCATTTATCAGTGAAAAGCCGTGAGGACGGAAACATATAACACAGTGTTAATATTATACAGTATACAGGCTTTTATGGTAACCCACAGCTGAAAAAAAAAAAAAGCTGTTTTAGTTGTAGACGGATGAACAGTAGATACCGGGAAAGTATACATGCACAATTTATTATTAACTACTGTACATAAAATCATTTTTCCTAGAATAGAACGCTCAATTTGCACAGGTCTGTTCAATATTTTTTTTATGTAAATAGGCTATAATATACAAAATAATAAGTTCTATAACTAAGATATCTACTCCACTGGTCTTCAGTATGAAGTTCCTAAAAATATTGCAAGGAAATATTTAAAAAAATAAAATAAAAAAAAAACCCCTCTGTGACAAATAGTTATGTTAGACAAAATAAATGTTACTCAGCAAAGGATTTCTTCGTCTATCTGCTGCTCTAATATGAAATCAGTCCGATGTGTCACCTTTAAAGAAATATGAAAGCAAATGTCAGGAATATGTCAAATATTCTCTATAGTCAAAAATGCTGCCAGTGTGAACAGTGTTGGCGTTTGGATTGGTGACTTTTGCAGGATACAGTCACATGACAGTAACGTTTAACCTCTTCGAATGTTTCTTGTAGATAAATTGTAAAATAGAGTGACATTTTCCTTTTGTAACCCGAAGACCATGGGAGATGCAGACTTCAGCGCTGACCTGCACAGATGAATCGTACAAGTCGATCATTTACCACAGAAAGATGGAGCTAGCTTTATATCGAACGATTGGTTGCAGTTTTTTACAGCCCAGAAATTAGCCCCACCCACTTTTCCTTAAAAGGCATCTCATACGGTAAGCCTAGTTTCACAGGGTGAGAGAGGAAGGCTTTTTTTTTTCTCTCCTTCTTTTCTTATTCTTATTCTTACAGTCAGGATGTTCCTCTCACATCTAAAAAGTAGATTTTATGTTTAATTTTTAATTGTTGCAGGTTCCATCCATCCATTCATCCATTTTCTGTACCACTTATACTACATGGGGTCATGGGGAGGCTGGAGCCTATCCCAGGGAACTCGGGGCACGAGGTGGGGGAAATCCTGGACAGGGTCCCAATCTATTGCCGGGAACAATCACACACACATTCATACACTATGGAAACGCCAATCAGCCTACAACGCTTGTCTTGGACTGGGGGAGCAAACCAGAGTACCCAGGGAAACCCCTAAAGGACAGGGAGAACATGCAGACTGCAGAGGTGGGATTTGAACCCCTAACCCTGGAGGTGCGAGGCAAACGTTTGAACCACTAAGGCACCATGGGGGAAAAAATATATATATATATATACACATATATATATATATAAATATAAAAGGTCACTGTTTGTTTGAGCTCAAAATATCACTTAGTCTTACTGGATGTTATTGTTTTTATATATTCATTTTCATGAAAGTTGCCAATATTTCTGAAAGGTATTGTATACAATATGTACATTCAATACTTAATGACTATCAAACTATTTGGAAATGTATTTTATTCTAAGCAATGAATTCAACACTTACTGTATTAATAGCTTCACACATAGTAAACTCTAATCTCTAAATCATGTTATATTTTGGTGTAACTTGTTTGGGTTTTTCCCCCCATATACTGTAGATAGCACCCTGAAATAACTACAGCTGTCAGCTGGGAAAACAAACACGAGGGTAAAACCTGATCATTAAAATTCCTGCAGTCTTACACGGAGCTAGCAGACGTCCTGTCGCTCTTAATGAGTCAGAGAGAACCTCTGGGGGTCTGACACTGGGGGGAAAAATACCAGTGAGAAATTCCACGTCACGCGGTGAAGTCCACCGCAGAGTATATCAGACCCCTGAGAACGCTCCGGTCACGTTTATCCAGCCGAGGAAAAAGAACTTTCACTGACCGAGCTTTTTTTAAAAATACCTAAACTGACCATTTAGAGATTTAATGCACTGGGAACGTGTTTTATTTTGAAACCTTTCAGTCTCGTGTGTTTACAAAGCCTCGCCTTAATCCTCTCCTGGAGCAGCTAGAGGATAAAAGATGGCCTCTGACCCCTTGAGTACACTTTCCCGCCCCAAAACGTTACAGAGTTACAGAGTGAAACCATGGCTTTTTGACATTTATGGATGAAAGGTACACTTCAAAAGTATTGGCACCCTTCAAGAGAACAGGTTACGTTAATTGTGTAAATTTAACATTCACTGTTCTCATAGTAATCGCATTTTCTATCAGAAGCATTATTGGCACCCAACCATATTTTTAATATTGTGCAAAGAATTGTTTTTAATCTTGCAGAGGGGGAAAAAATATATATATTTTTTTCTTTTCTGTTTTTTTGTAAAAACAACTGCACTGAAAAAGACTGCCAGGTCAGGTCAGGTCAGGTCAGGTCAGGTCAGGTCAGGTCAGGTCAGGTCAGGTCATGGATATATTTTCAAAATTCATAGCAGCTAAAACACCAATAAACACAATCAGGACCTTGTTGATAAGGATGCTAAACTTTTTACATTTTTCAGACACCTAGAACACTTGAAATTGATTTTAAAATATTTCTACTACCTAGAAAAGATATTTATAACCTTTTTAGATTTCTTTTTCTCTTTTTCATCACAAACATACATACATATATGTATATATGTATATACATAAATACATATATACACACACACACACACACACACATACAGCAACCCTTCCGTCATGTTATCTAAGATCAAACGATCTCTCATTGGATGAGCTATTTGTTTTAAATGATTCATTTTTTGCTCATTTTAATAAAGGGTGCCAATAATTCTGCAGTTGTTATAACTGAATATAATAATTATGTCTATTTCATTGGTGGGAACGTCCCACAGAGACATATTAACTGTCTACATCGTCTTCAATACATCTTCTTGTTCTCGTGTCTCCGTCTCACCTCGTTCGTGAGGGTTAGCGGCGGAGAACACTGCCAGGAAGCCACTGCCGGCGGTGTTGGCATCCGACACCATCTGAATGAGCATCTTGTTCCCCGTGGAGACGAGGGCTCCAGGCCTAAAGGTCCCACAGAAGCGGCCCAGACGCTGCCCGTTCACATGCCCGCTATAAACATCCACGTGGTCGTAGCGGCACAGGTTGTCGCTTTCCAGATCGAGGAAGCGGAAGTTGAGGACCACTACTTTGCCTTGCGGGACCTGCAAGAGACACATCAAGTCAAATCATGTCATGAAAACATTTCCCTTCTTTCTGTCTACAGTGGATTCAGAAAGTATTCAGACACCGTTACTTGTTGCATACTTTACTGTGCTGTGGATTCGATTTCGAATGGATATAATTGACATTTTTACCCATCCATCTACACTTAATCGCCAATAACGAGGAAGTAAAAACATGCGTTTAGAGATTTTCAAAAACGAATTAAACTTATTCACAAAAACTATTCAGACCCTTTGCTGTGGCACTCCAAATTGAGGTCAGGTGCATCCTGTTTACCGTAATTATCCTTGAGCTGTGTCTAGAACTCAACTGGAGTCCACTTGTTGCAATTTGAATTGATTGGACATAGTTTGGAAAGGCACACACCAGGATCTATAAGGGCCCACAATTTAAACTGCATACAAAAACCAAGCCACAAAGTCCAAGGAACTGTCTGTGGATCTCCGTGATCAAATTGTAGCAAGGCAGAGCTCAGGGCAAGGATATAAAGCAATTTCTTTGACTGTTCCAGAAATAATTTTGAGATGGAAGACTCTTGCTGCAAGTTGTGCAGAGATGGAAGAACCTGTTGGGTGGACAACCACCTCTGAAGCACTCCATAAATCAGGCCTTCAGGGCAGAGTGGCAATATGGAAGCCATATGACAGCATAAAAGGCTGTGGCAACATTTGGGAAAAGATTCTCAGGTCTGAATAGACAAAAACGTAACTCTTTGGGCAGAACAGCAAGCACTATGTACGGTGAAAACCTGTAACTGCAGATCACCTGGTTGATACCATCCGGTGAAACATGGTGGTGGCAGCATCATGCTAAGGAGGTGCTTCTCAGGGAGACTGGTAACAATTGAGGGATGGATGAATGCAGCCAAATACAGAAACATCCTTGAAGAAAACCTCCTCCAGAGCACATGCAAAATCAGAATCAAATCCACAACAAGTAAACGGGTTGGTATTCAGATACTTTCTGAGTCCACCGTGTATATACATGTAGAGCTGGGTGAAATGTGAACGCTTTTTTGATGAAATAGCCTATATATACAGTACAAGGCTTCACACACAGAAGAACTACACGGGTATGCTTAACCAGAGAGAGAAATATTCTTTTATATTTATATTACTATGCCACAGCGCTGCTGAATTCTTGCATGTGATTGGTCAGAAGGTGTTTTCTATAAGAGCAGCCAAGACCTCACAGTGCAGCTACAAATCACAGGTTTATATCAATGCACTCATCCTAATACGTTAGCGTTTCTATAGTAACAACTTACACGTAATACACATGATTCTGCATAATATTAAATGATGAGGTTTTCTGTAAGGAGATGTTTATTTAACATTTAAGGAAGGAGTCTCCAGTGTCAGCGCATTTGTAACGGTCAGTAAGTTTTTACGCCGTAAAAATCTTCAAGTTTGCGCTTTCCAGTTCCAGTAACATGCTTGTTTGTTTTGTTAACGTAAAGAAAGAGGGATCTGCTGTAACGTAAGTTTCATGGATGTTCCACAACATATACTATAAGTGAATTGAATTGCTGAGGTGTAAGAGGAATAAAACACTTACTGACGTGCTTTTACTGGAAAATAATCATCTTCTGGGTTCTAACAGTGACTCATCCACACACCGCATCACATCCCTTCTAAATTCATTTATTCATCGTATTATTTACTATATATTATATTTATTTTATATCTAATGGAATCTGACCTGTCACTTGATATAGATATTTGACTTGAGGCTCTTCAACAGCCTTCTTTCATTCCTCTTTAACAGATCTAGTCAGTTCGAGTCTCTGTGTTGTTTACTATAAACAATATGTAACCATATCCATGTTTCCGTCTCAAATGATTCGTTTAAAAAAAAATAAAATAAAACCATCACACAGAATGATATTATAAAACCAGTCCAGCAAGAGATCTGATATTGAATCACTTGCGAGCTGCAACAGAAGTATGGACGATCGACGTATTCAGACGTAAACGGTGATAAACTGGTGAACATCTATCTGTAAAACTGAAGCTTCCTTCACACTCCTGAATGCGGTAGAGGTGCCAACATGTTCAAAAATGCACACAGAGTCTGAAGCAGTCCTCCGGGGCTTTCACGCTGGCCAAGAGCCAGATACAACACACCAATTCCAGCCCAGAAAACACACACACACACACACACACACACACACACACACACAGAGGTCTTGCGGGGACACACTGCAATGCCACTGCATCATTAATACATTGTTCCGCTCATAAATAATGTAAATAAGCCTTGTGGCAAAATGCAAATAGCAGTAAGATGCAGTACAGAGTATGAAATGTAGAGTGTATACTTACTGTGATTCTCCACACACACTTGGTGTTTGGAGGATACACTCCCGGATAACCCTGGCTACCGATAACTCCTGAATCTCCCGTTATGTTGCCTCCACATGGAAATGACTGTCTGTGGGTTGATGGAAAAAACATAATAAAGGTCTGATAAAAGTAAAAACAAAAGCAGTCCAGTCCAGCTTGGCGGTATATGATGTGTGATATATAATGTACCAATATACCATAAGATACTGTACTGGCTAGGATTGCTAACATACTGTAGCTAGCTAAACTAAACTAGCTAGCTAATTATTCTTGATGTACAATACGGCAGACGTATCTAAAAAATTGTAACAAACATAGCTGGCTAAGTTACATAAACAAATACAATAAAAATGGCAATATTTCATAAGATACCAGCTAAGATCGCTAACATACACGTAGCTAGCTAAACTATCTAGCAAGTTGGAGAAAAGCATTCTTAAACAGGACCATTCTTGCATTTGTAGCATTTTTTTTTATTATTATTCATGAGGTGAAATAAAATATTTTGTATTAAAATGTATTCTAATATCCTGTTTTAGTACTGTTCAAGTAATTCCTGTTATTGATTATCTACTTAAAATTGTTTTGCTCCAAGCTAGTCGCATGACTAGCATTAGACCCAGTAGCAGCAATAAAACTGTTAAAAATAGCACAAATTTACATTATCAATAAATACCAGAAAATCCACTTAAAACTCTAAATTTGGGGTTTATTGTTCCACACAACAAATTTAACCTGTTACTTTTGTTGTATAAACTAGCTTAGAAGTAGCGTAGAAATGACACTAGCTTGGTAGCTAAGCTAAAGGAGTGACACTGCTTTTTGGCTAAAAACAAACTGAGTGAGTTAGGGGGGAAATTGTAATTAATTATTACATATAATGAAATTAATATGACTTATGCACTGTTAGTAGAAAGAAATGTTTTACATTAAAAAAATACTTTCTTATGTTTGACGTTACAAATGGTTAAAAGTGATAAATATTAAAGTTAGAAAACGTTTACATTGGGATTTATTCCACTCCATTTCATATACGTTACTACTTGTTGATTAGGTATCAGTCGTGACTTGTCCATAGGGGCAGGTTGTGCCTTTATATAATCCCAAATCCTTACATTTTAAATTCCATTTAATACTGATTACCTCTTTTGAATAACTGTTTTTATTTATTTATTTAAATGTCACTATTTGACAGAGGTTTCGTTGATTTGCTCGCCTTTCTAGATGTTCCATAATTGAGCTGCATACAGTTATTATTGCACCTAGTGGTCAAAAATGAGAACTGCAACAATCGCTAATAGAGGCCCGGTGGGCCAGCAATCACGCTGCCTTCATGCTCAGGGGAGGAGCAGAGGCCAGATAGTTAATGACAGGATTGTCGGTTTGTACGAGTTTAAAATACTCTGCATCTGCCAAGACCATGTTTATAGCAAATAATTGGAATGAAATCTAATTAAGTTTAACAAATAAAAAGCAAAGTGTAAGTGCAGACAGTGTGTCTATGATGTACAGAACTAGAGAAAAAGAAAATGAAGAAATGCGTCCCTTTTCCAATGCCAAATCTTTTGGGCTATTTTTAGGTCTCTTGTGTGGTTTCTGAAATGTATTTGGGCTGGGAATTTCGCTCAAGCCTGTCAACCTTGATTAATGATGAACACAGTCGGACAAAGGTACGTCTAAATCCACTCGGTACAAGCTGCTAGATTGTATGTTGTTGACACTCAACTGCCTGTTCCAGGGCTACTCTAAAAATTCACTAGATAGTATCCTTTACATAAGTCAAGTGTGATAGCCTCTCGACTTCATTTTGTTTAAGGCTATCGTGTCGTCCTGTCACACCAACATCGCTGGTCGCGAGCCGCAATTGCTCGGTAGCTAGAGATGTTCTAGAAACTTAGGTCCTTCTGTCGGCCCAAAGATTTATCTGGTGGCTCAGAAGATTGTGATCAGAAGCTCGAGGGTTCGAATCCAGCATCACCAAGCTGCTGCTGTTTGGTCCTTGAGCAAGGCTCTTAACCTTCAACTGGTCTCAATTGTAAGTCGCTTTGTATTATGCATTATTAGCCTAGTTTAATACTCAGAAAAGATCAGCTGGATCTGGAGACTATCCCAGGAATACATGAATACACCCTGGAAAGGACTCCTGTACATTACAGGTCACACATTCACACCTAGGGGTTGTTCATTGTAACCAATGCACCTCCTGGCATGTTTTTGGAAGGTAGGAGCAAACCAGAGAACCTGGAGGAAACCCTGACGGACACAGTAGAACATACCCAGACATGACCCTGGGCTCAGGATTGAACCTGGGACCCTGGAGCTGAGAGGTGACAATGCTATACACTGAATCCCTGTCCTGCTCTAATTAATTCATTATTCTTTCCAAACTTTAAAAATAAAATAAAAAATGAAATCATTTATAAATAAGTACCGGTTAGGTATTTTTGTAAGTCCCCATTAAGTGCCTTGAAACGTGCAGCGTTATTTGACATGTTGATGGAATTTCCGCTGAAACAGGAAGTCAGGGCTGGACATATCGAGTTGCCCCCCCCCCCTTTTAGAAATAACCAATAGCGTTTAGCTTGCCTCACAACCCGGGTTAACTCATACTTAACAGTTAGCAGAATGGATTTTTATAATGTTTGAAGTGGGACACTTCAGATTCTAGAGAGCGTTTGATTGGACGGAAAATCTGACAAGAAACCGAAGTGCAGGATGACGTCATCAGAACTGTTGATCCATATCGGTGGTCGAGAGTGTAGAGAGACGGTACATTTGGAATGCGTGATATCTTCTAAATGTGAATTATGTCATTGTTCACAACTTTAAATGTCACTGATACAGCTACAACATCATAAGGAAAAAGAAATAATAATAATAATAATAATAATAATAATAATAATAATAATAATAATAATAATAACGCAACGTGGTTCTGCCCACACCAACTTTAAATATCACAGATACAGCTACAACATCATAATTAAAAAGAAATAATAATAATAATAATAATAATAATAATAATAATAATAATAATAATGACGCACCGCGGCTCCGCCCACACCAACTTTAAATATAACAGATACAGCTACAACATCATAATTAAAAAGAAATACTACTACTACTACTACTACTACTACTAATAATAATAATAATGACGCACCGTAGCTCCGCCCACACCAACTTTAAATATCACAGATACAGCTACAACATCATAATGAAAAAGAAATACTACTACTACTACTACTACTAATAATAATAATAATAATGACGCACCGTGGCTCCGCCCACACCAACTTTAAATATCACAGATACAGCTACAACATCATAATTAAAAAGAAATAATAATAATAATAATAATAATAATAATAATAATAATGACGCACCGTGGCTCCGCCCACACCAACTTTAAATATAACAGATACAGCTACAACATCATAATTAAAAAGAAATACTACTACTACTACTACTACTACTAATAATAATAATAATGACGCACCGTAGCTCCGCCCACACCAACTTTAAATATCACAGATACAGCTACAACATCATAATGAAAAAGAAATAATACTACTACTACTACTACTAATAATAATAATAATAATGACGCACCGTGGCTCCGCCCACACCAACTTTAAATATAACAGATACAGCTACAACATCATAATGAAAAAGAGATAATAATAATAATAATAATAATAATAATAATAATAATAATAATGACGCAACGTGGCTCCGCCCACACCAACTTTAAATATCACAGATACAGCTACATCATAATGAAAAATAAATAATAATAATAATAATAATAATAATAATAATAATAATAATGACGCACCGTGGCTCCGCCCACACCAACTTTAAATATCACAGATACAGCTACAACACAATAATGAAAAAGAAATAAAAATAATAATAATAATAATAATAATAATAATAATAATAATGCTTGTATTTTCTCATTTGTAAGTCGCTTTGGATAAAAGCGTCTGCTAAATGAATAAATGTAAATATCATAATAATAATGACGCAACGTGGCTCCGACCACACCGACTTTAACCAAACTGCGCATGCGCGTTTTCGTAGTCCATATATGAGTGTTGGACGTGGAAAGAAATCCCAATGCGCGCTTTTCGGTGATTGTGTAATTGCTGCCTGTGCAGTAAAGATTCAAGTCCACCTGTGCTGACAGTAATGAAGATGCATTAAAGTGTAGAGTGTACATGCTGCAGGTCTGTGTCTCTGATACTTGAATTTAAAAATCCAGATGTGGAAGGAGAGACAGTAACTCACCGCCGGTGTGTCTGAGCGCAGGCGCTGGATGTGAGCAGGAGAACGCAGACGCACAGAAAGCTGCAGATCCTAAACATTATCCAGTCAGCCTGTGTGTTCATGTCCAGTGGCATGTGAGGTGTGTGTGTGTGTGTGTGTGTGTGTGTTGGGCTGGAGAAAGTGTCCTGAAGTGAGGAGAGGAGAGGAGAGGGGGACGAGCTGAGCTGCTGAATATCAGGTCTGTGTCGCGCTGGAGGAGGGAGCATCTGCCCCCGCTTTCTCCAAAAAAACCTGAGATCAAACAGTGGAGGAGTGAAAAAAAAAGAAAAAGAAAAAAGAAACCGGGGTGGTTGAGTGTGTGTCCTGACTCCACATCCAAACTTCAGTGTAATAATAACCTGAAAACAACAACAATAGAATCTCTAATGGTTTTAATGGTTATAATGGGAATTGTACTGGTTTTAATGGTACCTGTGGGAATCTATTGATAATCTGTTACCTTCTATTGGTGTCATACTATTAAAGACCGGTAATGGTTTTAATGGTTTGGGATGGTATTGGTAGTGGAAACGATTGGAATAATTGCTGTGATTGGTTTTGTTTGTTTGTTTGTTTGTTTGTGTTATTTTTTTCTGCCCCAATAATGATTGTTTTCACTGTTTGGATGTAATGGTGAGAATCAAACCTGTGTTAAAGATAATACATGGTAATTATGGTGACTCGTCATATGTAATTATTGGATTATAAAAGAATATTTTCATTGTATGTAGTAAGTAAAATACTTAAAATAATCCAGCACTGTTGGTTGTTACATTTGTTTTCAAATGTATTATTTGGAGTCGAAATGAATAGTTAACAACAACAACAACAACAACAACAACGTGGTGGTGATGATTGCTGTTGTGGTTGTAATAATGATATAAAGATATTATACCGATGTATTATATTTATATATTATCCCAAGGGTTCCTCAAATTCATCGTTGCCATAGCAACAATGAGCATGGGCGGTGGCGTGAGTGAAGGGTAGCGTGTGTTATGTCTGGCCACTAAAACTTCAGAGCTTTATATCCGATTGCTTGAAAGTTTTCATCGAAATAATCACCATTTGTTTTTGCAAAACAGACTACATTCTATTGCCTGAAATACACTATGTCCAAAAGTTTGTGGACACCTAAACATCACAGTTATATGTGCTTGTTGAACCTCCCATTACAGATTCACTCCTCTTTTGCTGTTATTATAAGCTCCACTCTTTTGGGAAGGCTTTCCACTAGATTTCGGGGCGTGGCTGTGGGGATTTATGTTCATTCAGCTACAAGAGCGTTAGTGAGGTTGAGGTCAGGTGCTGATGTTGGGATGGTGACGAGGCTCCAGTTCCAGTTCATCCCAAAGGTGTTCAGTGGGGTTGAGGTCACGGCTCTGTACAGGACACTCGAGTTCTTCCACCTTCTTCCAACCTTCACGCACCACGTCTTCATGGAGCTCGCTTTGTGCACAGGGGCGTCGTCATGCTGGGGCAGTGTTTGGGTCTCTTACTTCAAGTGAGGGGAAATTGCCAAGCTACAGCACACTAACACATTCAATACAATTGTGTGCTTTCAACTTTGTGGTAACAGTTTAAGATAGAAGCACATCCAGTATGGTTGTGATGGTCAGGAGTTCCCATACTTTTGCTTGTATGTTGTATCGTTAACAGTGGTGTTGGTCATAAAGTAATGTTGATGTAGTATAGGATAATATTATACTAGGTATAAATGTGGTATAAGATAAACAATATGGGCTATATGAGAGAAGTGATTTGATCTGTGTAGTGTGTCAGTAATCCAGTCTGACTCCTCACAGCTTTTGAGAAATATATATTTTCATGTAAGTATTGATTTAAATCTTCTGTCATAAAAATAATAATAATAATAATAAAAAAATACATAACGCCAGTTTGTTAGACACAGGCACATAACGACAGAAATACACACAGCATGTAACTGGTTCTTTTAGCGCCATCTAGTGTTTAATTACTGTTAAACCACAGTGCTGCTGAATTCTCCATTTTGATTGGTCAGAAGGTGTTGATTAGTTTCCTATAACAGAAGCTCTGAGAGTAGCTCTGATCGAGCTGATATATTTGTTAATTAAATATTCCTGTAAAAGAGTTTCAGTTAGGAAAATGGCAAGTAGCCTACTAGCTGTGGAAAATAGGACAACACATCCATCAATCCATCCATCCATCCATCCATCTTCTATACCGCTTATCCTTTTCAGGGTCACGGGGGAACCTGGAGTCTATCCCACGGAGCATCGGCACAAGGCGGGGTACACTCTGGACAGGGCTCCAATCCATCACAGGTCACACATGTCTCTTCATGATGGACAGGGGGAGAAAACCGGAGTACCCGGAGGAAACCCCCACAGTGCTAGAGAACATGCAAACTCCACACACACAGGGAAGCGGCAGGAATCAAACCCTCGACCCTGGAGAACAACACATATACATGCACAAAAAAGTGGCAGAAAAAAAAGTGCATTATAAAATCATGGATGAATGTATTTGAGGTTATCTCTACACACTTAAACCAACAAACAACACCAACACCAATAAATATAATCATTTAAAAATACGCCTAACTCTATCACAGTCTAATATTACACTTTACAGTCAATATAAGATTGCTTTTCTTTAGCGAAAGGAAACCATTAACAAGGAATTTCTCCTTTTCAGAGAAAAAAAAGATATATTTTTAATTTATCTATTAAAACCACAGATCTGGCAACCCACTGTATTCACCCACTTCCGCGTCCAATCCGTTGTTTTCGCGACCGCCAGAGGGCCTCTTGCATAATCCAAACTGACTTTAGCTGTCCAGGTATCTGCCTGTTCTAAATAAAGACTATTTCAATATCATTAACGAGTTCTGAAAAATATAAAGACGTTCCATTACGTGAACATATTAAGAAAATAATAGTTATTTAACACAGATAAGTTATAAAACTTCACCTTTTTTTGTTTTTGAACATAAATAATTGTTAATATTTACGGCCCTCTATAGTAAGGCCCCCTAAAACCGAGGAGCACATTCAAATTTCAAAACAATGCTGATGGTGTCTGAGTATGGTGACGGTCATGGTGGATATAAACCTGTTTATTTTTTATTTTTCACTATTATTACAAAGATAGGCAGTTTATATCTCTCATGCATGGTTAGACAGATGAAAGTAATGTTGGTTATTACATTAGGTGTCTTGTTAGGTTTCCTGTGCGGATGCACAGCGAGGTAAAGTGAGCATTGTTTTAAAATTAATTTAAAGAGATAATCAGTAAGTGAGAGAGAGTGAGAGTGAGAGTGAGTGCAGAGAAAATGGAGGCTGAGGAGAAATCAGTAGCTGTTGCTGCTTGTACGAGTGTTGAAGTGCCGAAGCCGCCCTCCATAGAGGACTTCACGGTGCTGAAGCCGATCAGCCGCGGCGCCTTCGGGAAAGTCTTTCTGGCCCGGAAAAATAACAACTCCAAACTCTATGCTGTGAAGGTACTCTTATAAACCCATGTACACATTCATCTGCCTCATGTCCAGGAGTTTAAGCCGGGTTTACGAGGTGCATGGATCCCAACGGTTAACATTAATGTCCTGGAAATGTCATTAAAGGTGCAATAGTCATTAATAAAATCTCTTACTTGTACAAATAACCTGCAATATATGAAAAACTGGATATAATATCAAGAATTAAGCCGTCGAGCTTAGCACGAGTGTATCAAGTGGCTGGGAAAACCCGTTTGGAAAGCCGAGTTCCGGCCCGGACGCTTGTTTGTGTTTGTGTTTGTATGGGCCTCCTGTCAATCATTTTATAAAACGTTTCAATGAATGTCCTCAAACGTTTATCATAGATTACGTTCACATGAACAGCAATAATCTAATTAATGACCTTATTCTGAATAAGACAATATTCTGATTAAGGTGTTTACATGAGTCGCTTTTAGAATATTCCTTTCATGTTCCTAGACGTAGACGGATTAACGTCACACGTCATTATGTCCCCGCGCCACGCCGTCCGACGTTCCCTCCAGAATTTCACGTATCGACATACAGTTCGTCTCCGTTATGGGACCGTATACAGTTTTGGGTGTTTTTATTTTTAATTTTACGAACGCTTCAAGTGCGGTTAATTATTTGTCATGCTGTACGTGCGTATAGACGACTGCTTGAAGCCGTGGGCTGCGTCCCAAACCGCGTACTTACCGTTTATATAATAGGTAAATAAATACATGTATTTCTCCTACTATATAGTAGGTAAGTACGCGGTTTGGGACGCAGCCGTGCTCTCTTGTTTGCCGTCAAACGGTCGAACGCTGCCGTGTGTGTACAGGTCCTGTCACACAATGCGGTGAAAACTCCCACACAATGTTAATAGTGTGATTAAGGTGTGTACATGTCTGTAACGCACGTCGATAATGCGACTAAAACAGGAATACTCCACACGCCTTAATTCCATTTGTGTTTACTTCGAGTATGACTTTAATCAGATTAAGGTCATCAGTAATCGCTGTTTACATGCTAGTTTTTTAATCAGAGTATCGGGTTAATATCGGATTATTGTTGTCCGTGTAAATGTACTGATTGTCCCTACTCTAAATCTTTTTGGACAGAGGTTTCTATATTATTATTTTTATGTTTTAACAAAATGGTACAGATTACCGAAAGCACTTTATTGTTGATTCGTCTTCTTGGGTATATTTGATCTTTACAAAGCCAGAGAAATACACCCTGAACCCAATTTTAGAATGTTTTCTGCTGATTTATGCTTCATTGAAGAATATGTCTAAACCCTTGAACACCAAGGAATCTAAAGCATATAGTATTCTTAAGACTGTCTTCATGAAAATACATTTTTTTGTTCCAGAAATAGTGAGGCGTTGCTATGTGATGTTTCGCGTTTAACTGTCTTACATGTTGGCCGTATGTCCCCGATGCTGTGAAAAATTCTCTTTATTGTTTAACCTTTTGATATTTTGTTTAAAAAAAATCACAAAAATACTTTGCTGTCATGGGTATCAAACAATTGCAAACAAAACACAGGGTTATCCAAAAAAAATATAGATATATCAGTTCAAAATTAATATTAAAAAAAAAAAATTAGTACACCTGGGTGACTAGGAACAGGAAATTGTTCAACCATGACTTCCTGTTTCACAGGGGTATAAATATGAGGTAACACATGGGCCAAATTACCGTAGTCATTCATAACAGTGGGTAAGAGCGAGGAATATAGCTGTGATGTGCAGCAAAAGGTTGTTGAGCTTCACAAAATGGGGCGTGGCTATAAGAAAATAGCACAAGCATTGAAAATGCCCATTTCCACCATCAGGGCAATAATTAAGAAGTTCCAGTCAACTGGAAATGTTATGAATCGACCTGGAATTGGACGTGTGTCTATATCGTCTCAACGCACTGTGAAGAGGACGGGTCGAGTGGATAAAACATCTCCAAGGATCACAGCTGGAGAATTGTAGAAGTTAGTCGTGTCTTGGGGTCAGGAAGTCTCCAAAACTACAATCTGAAGTCACCTACATCACCACAAGGTGTTTGGAAGGGTTTCAAGAAAAAAGCCTCTACTCTCATCCAAAAACAAACTCGAGCGTCTTCAGTTTGGCAGACACGACTGGAACTTCAAATGGGATCGGGTTCTATGGTCAAATGAAACCAAAATAGAGCTTTTTGGCAATAAACACCAGAGGTGTTGGTGCACACAGAGAGGTAGCCATATGGAAAAGTACCTCATGCCCATATGAAAAAGTACCTCATTATTATTATTATTATTATTATTATTATTATTATTATTATAAATAAAAATAGTAATTCAAATGTCAAATCAACCTATTTAACTGTTAGACTGCCTGATCTTGCCTTAATGCACCTTTAAAACATGTTTTCAGGATCCCTGTTGCTGTCCAAATACAAGATAAACGTCCTTGTCATGTGTGTTATGCTCATTAAGTGTAAATGATTTGTTGGCAGGTGGTGAAGAAAGCGGACATGGTGGATAAGAACATGAGTGATCAGATGCGGGCAGAGAGAGACGCTCTGGCCCTCAGCAAAAGCCCCTTCATCGTGCACCTGTATTACTCCCTGCAGACGGCCAGCAAGGTTTATTTGGTATGAAAAAGCACAAACTGCAACGAGCATTTCCGTTGCCCTTATACAGTATGAGAGCGGCCTCTAGAGGCTAAATAAACACTATCAATGATTAATTTTGTTATGTTATTTGAAGTGTTTTTTGTTTTGTTTTGTTTTGTTCAGGTCATGGAGTACCTGATCGGCGGTGACGTGAAGTCTCTGCTCCACGTCTACGGCTACTTCGACGAGGACATGTCCCTAAAATACATTTCCGAAGTGGCACTAGCTTTGGATTACCTTCACCGACATGGCATCATTCACAGGTACTTGTTACAGTCCCATCCGAAAGTATCGGAACAGCGAGGCCAATTTGATTTTCAGCTTTCCTTTCCTCGTATTTACATCTACACGTGTTAAACAGCTTCGAACATGACACCTTTTTGTTTGAACCGCCCCCCTTCCCCTCCCCCGTGTTCAAAAGTATTGGAGTACATGTAACTGATGGGTGTTTCTTGCTGCCCGGTTGTGCCCTGTTAAATTGATTGTCTAAAGAATTCATAGCTGTGTGTGGTTTGAGCCCTAGGTTTCACCTGTGAAGACTGCATTTGTTATTAAAAAGGATAAACCAACATGAAGACTAGAGAGCTGTCTCTGGGAGAACAGTGCTAAAACAATAGAATATTGCGAAAACAATAGAATTGGCCTTGCTGTTCCAATACCTTTGGAGGGGACTGTATATTATACAAAATATGTGTTATACAGAAACATTATACAGCTCCTTTCTGCAGGGATCTGAAACCTGACAACATGCTGGTCAGCAACGAGGGCCACATCAAGCTCACTGACTTCGGCCTCTCCAAAGTGAAACTCGACAGGGGTATGCTAACGTCGAAAAATACTCTATTTAGCATATTCTATTCTATTTATTTCTTTATTTATGTATAATTATTTTTAAATAGATTTTTTTCCAAATCAGAAAACAAATACATTGAAGCTTTTGGCTCATAGATGTTTTGTACTCTCTAGAATTGAACCTTCTGGATATACTGACCACGCCCTCTCTGGCCAAACCGAAGAAGGATTATTTCCGGACGCCTGGTCAAGTTTTGTCCTTGATAAGTTCTCTCGGGCTTGTAAGTGCAACAAGAATCCCGTTTGTAATTGGCAGTGTGTGTTTGCGCAATTAATTAGGAGGACAGATGAACCAAGTTTACAAGGAATGTGTATGCCTATATATTTTTGACAAATGCTTTTGTATAAATGATTAAAAGAAACAGCAATAAGAACGTGTTCCCTCTATATGCTGTGTATACAGACATGTACTTAAATAATATTCTTAAAAATAATCCACAGAGATTAGTTTGTATTTGTATGACCTTTTATGGTTCTGTAAACCTACCGTACCACATACCACGATTTTAACATTAAACGTGTAGAAAAATAATAATTAAAACAAGGTTTTTGTAAAAGTATTTTTCCTAATATATTGAAAAAAGCGCACTATAAAAGTTGAAAGCATTTATAGGATACACAATTATTTAATTTCTTTTTACAAAAGATGCTTTTTAAAAAATTTTTTACTGTCAATAAAAATGAATAATTTCACATCCTCTGCACACACTGTACGTATTTATCTGTATATTGTGTCTCCACTGTGAAGAATACGCCAGTGGTGGACGGGAAGCGTCACAGCAGCGCCTCGGCCATGGCCAGTCCTATGTCGTGTGGAAAAGCCGAGCTGAGGAAGAGCTCGCTTTGTTCGCCGCTGTCGGCTAGAAGACGAGAGCTCCTGCATTCCCCGATCTGCCCGTCACGAGGCCTCGGTATGCATCTCGTTAATGTTTTTCAATCATTTTATCTTGAGTATCGTTCTCATCCGTTTGTCTAAGCACTGACACGTTGAGTGTGTGTGTGTGTGATTTTCTTATAGGAGCTAACAGTGTGTTCAGTCCCAGCTTGCTGGCCAAAAGTCTGACGCCGAGGCTGATGAAATCCAGGAAGAGGTTCGAGTCTTTAAGTGTCGGCAGTGCTCACTCGTGCCTGCTGCCGTCCAGCGGCTCGGAGAACTGCGTCAGCCCGCTGTGGGAGGACGAGCAGGTAACGCCCGCTTTACACCCACGCTTTATAGATGTACCTTATTACTCAGCTGTGCTAATGTGGATGAACTACAACGCATGAAAGAAAAATATCGTGTAGTTGCAGAAATCAGGAGCTGATGAAAACGTCCCGCCTCCAAACATGAAGGGCGGAGTCGACAAATCTGGGCACAAACTTCCGGCGCCCGCTGAGGAGGGAAAGATGAGCGGTGAGATGTGGGTTCCTGGAAACAACGCTCCTCAGACACCGCTTCACAACTCGGACCCGAGGTCGAGAAATCTCCGGCTTGAAATATCCGTCAAGCCGGAGGTTTCAGCAGGAAAGAGACTGATGTTCACCGAGTCTGATCTCTGGGTCACGCCTGGTAAGACTCCGCTCAAACCGTCATGCGAGAACAGTGTTAGGAAACCTGAGAGGAGCTTACCGGGTGTTTGTAGGTCCTTGGAGAATGGATCTGCTCTAAAACCGGGCTCGTCTGTGAAACGAGGGTTTACGGAGGTGGATAAAAGCCCCGAGCAAGCTGAGATCCAGGCAAAGAAGAGCACCGGTGAATACAAGCGGTGTTTTCCCGTTCCGGCGAACGATTCCAGGATGCATACGGGTCTGACCGGGATTTTCTCTGCTGTCGGTTTGGGGAATGGCGGAGGAATCCCGAAACAGTCCAGCCCTACAAAAGTGACTAAGAATCTTTTGTGTGAGCTGGAGGAACCGGGCGAGAACGTGCCCACGTCCGGCCTCACGTCCTCCCCCCGAGAGACGAGACGAAACCCGAGCTTGGACTCCGATAGCTCGGTTCACGAAATGTCGGTGATCACAAACACACCTCCTCCACGTGGAGAAAAAGAAGTGCTGGCGTCCTCATTTGAGGATGAAAATGAAGCACCGTCTGTGTCAACCTCACCGAAGCATCACGAGGAACACCGTCACCTCCACGTCGCCTCAAGCAGCCTTCTCAAATCGCCTCCGTTTCTCAAGCCGAAGAACGTAGTGGTCTTCAGAAGCTACTGCAGCTCCATCAACCGTTCCAACCTGTCCTACGGCTCGCGCCTCAGCTTGACCTCGATGGACGGCATGGAAGCGTCGACCTCGTTCCAGACCGCACCCACCGCCATCACGCCTGTGCAGAAGAAGAGACCCAGCCTCGACAGCTCACTTTACCAGGTACACGTAGAAGTCAGAATTCGGGGCAACAAACATGTCCGCTAGTAAAGTTTATCGTTCTCGCCTTCTTAGTTAGCAATATATAGAGCACTGGTGTCGGTGGGAAATAATCCAAGGCTAATAATAAACAGATAAATAACATTTATTTAACAAAGTCTGGTGAAGTTTTTATGGAAGGAGTCTCCAGTGTCAGCGCTTTTGTATCAGGAGGTTTGCGCTTTGAGGTTTCTCGGTAACATGATCAACTGCGTCGGTTTGTATTGTTAATTTTATGAGATCACGACTAGCAGCTACTTGTCATGGTCAAGTCGAGCTCTACGTTAGCCGCCGACTAACTCACGTGTCCTGGGTGTCCAGGTTAGTGATTTACCCACTGCTGTATGTCTAAAGGCAAACTTTAGTGTCCTCGTTTGATTGATCTGTTCTTGTTTTTCCTCCTAGACGCCTCAGCCGATGGCCACGTCTCACACGCCTTATCGTACACCTAAGAGTGTACGTAGAGGTCCAGAACCAGCGGAGAATGCCCTGATCCTCGGGACCCCCGACTACCTCGCCCCAGAGCTTTTACTAGGGAAACATCATGGTAAGAGGAAACTGGAGTAATACTAGCAACAATAAACTGCAGTCCTCATGCTGCACTCACACCAGCACTGTTTTTATTTATTTATTTATTTATTTATTTACTTCGCATCACTTAGAATGTTCTACTTTGGTCGCCTGTGGGCATTTTTCCTATTTTTTAGTTTGATGCCGGTTGCCATGGTTTCACTAGGCTAGTGCGATATCCACAAAAGCTGTCTAGAGGACGCGTATAAAATCGCCGATCTGAACACAATTCCAACGCCTTCCTCAAATTCTCAAATTTTAATTTTTTTTTCTTCCGTAACAGTCTCCATATTGTTTTGAATTGCATTGAGTTGTTGCTGGTGTGAAGGCAGGGTTAGTGTACTGTCCGTCATGTAATATACAATCGCCGACCACTTTAATAGGAACGCCTGTACAGCTGCGGATTCATGCAGTTACTTAATCGGCCAATCGTGTAGCAGCGGCGCGATTTCGCAATTTTTGTTTTTCGCACTATTTCTTGCGAACTCTTAAAATAACAGGAGATCAACACTTTTTGAACTGCTCACTCTGGCACCAACATGTTGATGTTCGATGTAAACATTGAGGATTGAGTGTACAAGCTGGGGGATTGAGTGTACAAGCTGGGGGATTGAGTGTACAAGCTGGGGGATTGAGTGTACAAGCTGGGGGATTGAGTGTACAAGCTGGGGGATTGAGTCTATAGCCAAGAGATTCGATATACTTCCTGACCAAACTATTAATCATTCCCTAAAAAGCAGTAGTGGTATACAGCCGTAAGCTGTTGTTTATTACATACCCGTATCTGCACGATTATCATATACGTTGTACTGCTGCGACATGATTGGCTGCTTAGAGAATTGCAGAAATGCACAGGTGTACCTATTAAAGTGGCCGGTGAGTGCGACTGCTTTACTATGTAGTTGAATGTCTGATGCTCTGCACACTGAGCAGCTTCCTCACTGCCCCTTATGTTTTAGTTGCAGGATCAGTTGCGTATGGTGAGTATGATGTGTAGTTTTGTGCTAATGCATGAGCAGGCCACTTTTCCATAAAGGTATACTTCATCCAAAAGCACACACATGGCTAATAATGACTGCAAGTTTGTGCGAGCCAGTCAAGTGTTTTATTTTTCTATACATTTACTAGTCACAACACATTGGTTGAAGTATCTTTTATGTTCTTTGCCAAGGGAAATGGCTGACTAATTTCAGTAACGTGAATGGGTATCCTGCTTCCATGATTGGCCATGCTTGGTGCTTACAGCTTCACTGATGCTCTGTGAACTTGGGAATAACGGGATAATCTTTTTACTGGTAAACTTTGTAACATGGACTTCCCAGTCAGTCCTGTCGCTTAAAAAAAAATTAAATAAAAATTTAATGAAAAGTCAAATGCTTTAGTGCTTTGGTTACCTGGCTATGGCGTGTTAAGGCTCAGTCACGCTAGTGTTTTGTTAGCGAAATATCACAAAGTTACTTCCATTTTAATGAATTGCTCTGTGAGGACCTGTTACTCATCACAGATTTTATGAGTAAATCAAGTTCAGGGAAACGGGAGGTCCTTTGAATTGCAACATAGACGATCCAAAATGGAGGATATGGTGTAGGAGATGGAGGATATGGTGTAGGAGATGGAGGATATGGTGTAGGAGATGGAGGATTGAGTGTAGAAGATGGAGGATATGGTGTAGAAGATGGAGGATATGGTGTAGAAGATGGAGGATTGAGTGTAGAAGATGGAGGCTATGGTGTAGAAGATGGAGGATTGAGTGTAGAAGATGGAGGCTATGGTGTAGAAGATGGAGGATTGAGTGTAGAAGATGGAGGATATGGTGTACGAGATGGAGGATTGAGTGTAGAAGATGGAGGATATGGTGTACGAGATGGAGGATTGAGTGTAGAAGATGGAGGATATGGTGTACGAGATGGAGGATTGAGTGTAGAAGATGGAGGATATGGTGTACGAGATGGAGGATTGAGTGTAGAAGATGGAGGATATGGTGTATAAGATGGAGGATATGGTGTAGAAGATGGAGGATTGAGTGTAGAAGATGGAGGATATGGTGTACGAGATGGAGGATTGAGTGTAGAAGATGGAGGCTATGGTGTAGAAGATGGAGGATTGAGTGTAGAAGATGGAGGATATGGTGTACGAGATGGAGGATTGAGTGTAGAAGATGGAGGATATGGTGTACGAGATGGAGGATTGAGTGTAGAAGATGGAGGATATGGTGTACGAGATGGAGGATTGAGTGTAGAAGATGGAGGATATGGTGTACGAGATGGAGGATTGAGTGTAGAAGATGGAGGATATGGTGTATAAGATGGAGGATATGGTGTAGAAGATGGAGGATTGAGTGTAGAAGATGGAGGATATGGTGTACGAGATGGAGGATTGAGTGTAGAAGATGGAGGCTATGGTGTAGAAGATGGAGGATTGAGTGTAGAAGATGGAGGATATGGTGTACGAGATGGAGGATTGAGTGTAGAAGATGGAGGATATGGTGTACGAGATGGAGGATTGAGTGTAGAAGATGGAGGATATGGTGTACGAGATGGAGGATTGAGTGTACGAGATGGAGGATTGAGTGTAGAAGATGGAGGATATGGTGTACGAGATGGAGGATTGAGTGTAGAAGATGGAGGATGGAGTGTATAAGATGTAGGATATGGTGGAGGATATGGTGGAGGAGATGGAGGATATGGTGTAGGAGATGGAGGATATGGTGTAGGAGATGGAGGACATGGTGTAGGAGGTGGAGGACATGGTGTAGGAGGTGGAGGACATGGTGTAGGAGGTGGAGGATCGGGTGTACGAGGTGGAGGATCGGGTGTACGAGGTGGAGGATCGGGTGTACGAGGTGGAGGATCGGGTGTATAGCCAAGAGATTTGATATACTTCCTGACTGAACTATAAATTATTCCATAAATAGCAGTAGTGGTATACAGCCGAAACTGCATTAGCCGTTAATTAATCATTTTTACATTTATAGTTAACGTGTTAGCAAGCTTCCTATCAACCAATTCCGACAAGATTTCCTCCCAAGTAGATGCAGAGCTAACGTTCCTCTCCTCAGATTTTCCCTCATTCTCAGCACGGCTAAAAAGCTATGTAGAGAATAGAGGACTTCTTGATCGTCGCCATTCAATCACTACAAAATTCTTGAGTGATTTTGGCTTTAGAAGGTGGAATAAATGACAAAAAAAAAGTGTGGACTGGCTGGGATTTGGGATAGCATCTCATCTGCTTTAATGGGCTTCTAGTTTAATTGGTGGTGCTGTGAACGTTATTGGAGGACCAGTGGCCCAAAGAACATGAATTTCCCAAACGTAAGCAAATATTCACAATTAGTAGTGCTGTAAGTGACTAAAAGATCTCCTGTTTGATGACTAGCACACTTGGACATGTTCGCATTGAATAGTTAGTGTGGTAGTTCATTTATTTATTTATAAACATAAAAATGTGACCTTATTTAGAAAGGGGACTATCCATAAATTTGCTAGTTTTCGGAATTATGCTTCAGGCTTAACACCATCACTGATGACACTGACACTCATTAACACCCCCCCCCCCCCCCCATAATTGAAACTACATACCGAATGTAAAATTGCCTCACGTTTTAATTTAAGCTAATTATACCTTTTTTCTTTACTCCAAAAATCAATTTAACCTCTCCCTGCTCGCACAGCTGTGCAGTAGCCTGGTGGTCACGCTCTAACACACTGCAGGACGTTGAGAGGAAAGTGATGTGTTAAATAAGACCGTGATCATGTTTTCTCCCTCCACAGACGTCATGGTGGACTGGTGGGCGCTGGGCGTGTGCCTGTTCGAGTTCCTCACCGGCGTGCCTCCGTTCAACGACGAAACTCCTCAGCTCGTCTTCCAGAATATTCTCAACCGAGGTCATTGGTGCTCTTATGACTATACAAAATAACATGACAAATATGTGATGCGTAGATTTTCAAACTAGGAACTTCATGATGGTCATTGTTTGTTTATTCCGTTAATCCAATTACAAGATGCATCAAATCACTAGAAATACATTTGGGATGATGTACTATCTCCACACAAGCTGGCTACAAACACCATCAAATTAAAAATGGTCACAGTTTCTGCCGGATGTTTAACGGGTTTAAACGGTTTCATGTACCAGGATAAGGTGGTGAAGAAATCGGCGCTGCTCTATTCTGGGTTTCTGTATGAAGTCATAAATAAGGAAGTGGAGCGTCAACTCCTGTGTGATGTCATGGTGGAAACGGTCTATTTGTGATTTCACGGACGAGACGGTAGGACAAGTCTATGATGATACGGATGAGACGGTAGAACAAGTCTATGATGATACGGATGAGACGGTAGAACCGGTCTGTGATGTCACGGACGAGATGGTAGACAGTTTGTGATGTCATGGACGAGACGGTTGATACAGCCTGTGATGTCACAGATGAGACGGTAGAACCGGCCTGTGATGTCACAGACGAGATGGTAGACAGTTTGTGATGTCATGGACGAGACGGTTGATACAGCCTGTGATGTCACAGATGAGACGGTAGAACCGGCCTGTGATGTCACAGACGAGATGGTAGACAGTTTGTGATGTCACGGACGAGACGGTAGAACAAGTCTGTGATGTCATGGACGAGACGGTAGAACAAGACACTGATGTCATGGACGAGACAGTAGACACAGTTTGTGATGTTGTCATAGAAGAGACGGTAGAACCAGTCTGTGATGTCATGGACGAGACGGTAGAACAAGTCTGTGATGTCACGGACGAGATGGTAGACAGTTTGTGATGTCATGGACGAGACGGTAGACAGTTTGTGATGTCATGGACGAGACGGTAGACACAGTTTGTGATGTTGTCATAGACGAGACGGTAGAACCAGTCTGTGATGTCATGGACGAGACGGTAGAACAAGTCTGTGATGTCACGGACGAGACGGTAGAACCAGTCTGTGATGTCATGGACGAGACGGTAGACTCAGCCTGTGATGTTGTCACGGACGAGACGGCGGAACCTGTCTGTGATGTCGCGGACGAGACGGCGGAACCGGTCTGTGATGTCGCGGACGAGACGGCCGAACCGGTCTGTGATGTCGCGGACGAGACGGCGGAACCGGTCTGTGATGTCGCGGACGAGACGGCCGAACCGGTCTGTGATGTCGCGGACGAGACGGCCGAACCGGTCTGTGATGTCGCGGACAAGACGGCGGAAGTTATTTCTTTGCGATTTCTTTCCGATGCTAAATTGATTTTGCTTGTCGTGTGCTAGTGAGGTGAATCATTTTCAGCACGAGGAATCAACTCCTAAGCTTTGGGTTTGACTCAGAGTTTTCAATGCCTGGGATCAGTGAATCGACCTTTTATGGATCGACTTTGACGTTTCAGTACGAGACGATAGACAGTTAGTAAGATAAGTCACCTCCTGATGTCCGCGTAAACAATTTGAAACGTGTTCATGCATAAATCAGTGTGATTCGTTTAATTCCGATGCCTATGTTTCTGATAATGGTGACAGATATTCCATGGCCTGATGCAGAAGAGGAATTATCCCCCAATGCTCGAGGTGCCATAGAGATTCTCCTCAGTACAGACGTCACCAAACGGGCTGGGCTTAAAGGTGAGGACTCCACCGAGCACCATGAAACATGCCGCGGCGACTAGCCAATTCTGGATCGTGATTTTATTCCTCCATTACAATACAATGCTGGGAATGTTTAAAGAAAAAAGTAATCATTTAAACAACATTCTTATTATTCGCTTTCATTTTTAAGAATGAATGAACTGCACGTTTTAGGAATATCCTGGTTTTAAGGTCTGACGTTCACAAATGTTGATTTAAACGAATGTGAAGCATTTACCTGTCAAACCAATTCGAAACGTTTTCGTGAATGAATTTTTAAAAGTACATCACTGCCGCACGCGAAGATTGTCCGTATACTTTAAATCGACGAATGTGATCTATTCATTCTCATTTCTGACTGGTCAGCAGGCGTCGACTCACTTCCTGTAACAGCAGCCCTGACCGTCGTGCAGGTTTTATATTAATGCGCTCGTTCGATCACGTTATTGTTTCTACGGTAACCGCTCGTTCTCGGTGACTCGATCCCTAATCTCCGATCAATAAGAAATAAAAACGTTTTATAACCACGGAAGGAGACCCCGGTGTCGTTAACAGTCCGAGGTGAAGCCTGAACATGAAGTTTTCCGACATTTTCAGGACAAAGTTTTTGCGCTGTAACATAAGCGATAACCGAGAGGATCCACCATGCTTTGGACCATATCAAATGTAGCTATAAATGGATAAAAAGTACTTTTTTTTTCTTTTTCTTTTCGCAGTGTTAATCGTTGGCAAACCGCTGTGGTATGAGAGGAATAATCCACTTCAGGGTGTGCTTTTATAGGAAAATAATCAACTTGGTGGTGGTAACGGTGTCCCAGCTTCATCACACCACCCCGTCGTTGATTATTTTCCCATAACAGCATGCCCATAAGTGTTTTGATTCCTTACTTCTTGGTGCTTGTGGATCTATAAGATCCATTAATACTCGACTACATGTGTGTGTGAACAGTGACTTGTATTTACAGTATAAATATATTTTTGGTTTGTTCCCCCCCCTCCCCCCCTTTGCAGAGCTGAAAGAGCATGCGTTCTTTGCCGGTTTGGACTGGGACAATCTCCAGAACCAGGCCATGCCATTCATTCCCGAGCCTCATGACGAGACAGACACGTCCTACTTTGAGGCGAGAAACACTGCGCAACACCTGGCGGTCTCGGGCTTCAGTCTCTAACACACACACACGCACACACACACACGCACACACACGCACACACACGCACTCACGCTCCCGTAGCTCGTCCTGGCCGACGCGGCGACGGAGATCATTTCCAGATTATGAATGTAGCCACTGTTCTCCTTTCCGTATCTGTTAAGACTTTTTGCTAACGTTTTACGATCGCACACTATCGAGTCAGTTAATCTGACTCGGGTTCAAAAATAACAAGATTCAGTGCAGACAAAGACGGATCAGCGCTCTACATATTACACACTTGTGTATATAGATATAAGCCCTGTTGCTATTCGTTAATATCATTTTATTGTTTTGGGTGTCTGTACGAGTAACGTATTGTTCCTGCTGCTATGCGTGTATATATCTGGGCTTTCCGGACGTCTCCAGCGATGATCTCACCTGCAAAACGGCGTTTCTTTTTGGATAATGTCCCACGCAAAAAAAAACAAACAAACAAACAGATTTTTATCACGTTTCAGTGTGTTCCATATAACTATTACATGGTGTACAAGTTTAAATAAAATCCCTTTAATATCGTCACCTTCGGGACGATCGATTGATTCGATTCTTTTAAATCGATCATTTTTATCTGTATTCCTTCCTTCAAGATGGAGAAGTAGTTAGAAAAGGAAAAAAAAAAAAAAAAAAGGTTGGTATCGCAAACTACGATGCAACGATCATGAAGCGTCGCACTCCATTGAGCATCTAATAACGCTCCAACACACTTTAAACCTCGACGACACTCAGATCGTACCACGTTTTGAAAATACAGGGTGGCGTTTCGCACTTGTAAAGAAGACACGCGAACTCCAAAAGCTCTCGGAAATTTTATTGGTGCTTCGGGTTAAGGGTAAGGACGTGCACTGGTCAGCGGTAGAAAGGTAGTGTTTCTAATAAAACGCAGCTTTTACTTACATCTTCTTCTAATTACTGTTCCAAAGAAGCCGATGCTACATTACAGTATGATACAATGAAAATATCACTTCAGTTTATTTCTATTTATAAGTCTATTTCTAATATACACATATAATAACTATTAACATTATTGAACAATTTTACACTAAAGAGGAAACAAAACACAGGGTTTGAAGGAGAAACGTGAACAGAAATGCATCAATTATATGCAATCTAACACAAACGTGTTAATGAACAGAAGGACCGTCTGAAACCTTGTCCGATAGTGCGTATGTACAACGAATCGAAAAGAACAAAAAAAAAAAGACAAATAATAACAGATTTAAAAAAAAAAAACAAAAAAACGTGAAATATTTGAAAGCGTTTCTAATCAGAACAATAATTGCGTGACTTTTCTTAGAATTAAAGTGTGATTAATTAGGATGTGCCGCTTATCGTGTGCGGATATATTAAACACCGCTTTTTCCAGACATCGTTTCTGGCAAAACGTACAGCGCTAAGCCCTAATACACGTGTTTATGGGGGTTTCTGTATACGTCTGCAGACAACAGAGAGTAATGATGATGTGTAGGAATTACACGCTCCTGTTCCGGCCTACTCTGTGTCTCCCGTCAATCACAGAAACACTAGCCAATCGTGTGCGTCTGTGAGCTCGCGTACGTGGAAGTGGAAGTGGATGGACGGCGCTTTCCTCCGAGCGGGTCCCGCTCGCCTGCGACGCAGCAGTTGGGAGAAACGCGTCTGGCCGGTTTGACGTGAGACTTGGCAGGATGAAGAGGAAAATAAATAAATAAATGGTCAGCATGACTTGTACGACGTGTACGCTGTAACCATGACAACGTTCTTAGCAATCCTAGCTAGTCTTGGCTAAGTAACCAAACTAGCCTAGCTGAAATGTTTGATGTGAGCTGTGATGAGGAAGGCGTAGTTTTGGAGGCGGAAAATCACGTGATTTGCGAGTGAAACGCACCCTGATTGGTCCAGAGGTATAAAAAAAAAAAAAAACAAACACTCTGTTTTTAGAGTGATCCTTAAGGTCCATTTATGCCTCTTAAATGATTTTTAAAAGGTACACTATGTTCATGTTTCCGGATGAAAGACACTACAGTAATGGTGTTCAACTAAAATTTGTAAAAGTCGAGTTGCGTAACGTTGCTTACGAAGGTCTGGATAAGCGACTAACATGGCAGAATCGGTCCATACAGAATTTCCCACAGTTTTTTTTGTGTGTGTGTGATGGTTGCAGTCAAAAAGACTCGATCTTGCTGGGCCTCTGCACACTCGTTCAGGTTTCCGCGCTTCTTTTTGCAGGAAACTACTCGAATTGGCGAAATTGCATTTGCACTAATTGTTCTGCGCGCTCTTTCACGGCGAG
>NC_071255.1:34815189-34832689 GCF_023375685.1 Ictalurus furcatus
TCCTGATAGCGTAACCCTAATCCTGATAGCGTAACCCTAATCCTGATAACATACCCCTAATTCTGATAACGTAGCCCTAATCCTGATAGCATAACCCTAATCCTGATAACATACCCCTAATCCTGATAGTATAACCCTAATCCTGATGGCATACCCCTAATCCTGATAGCATACCCCTAATCCTGATAACATACCCCTAATCCTGATAGCATAACCCTAATCCTGATGGCATACCCCTAATCCTGATAGCATACCCCTAATCCTGATAACATACCCCTAATCCTGATAGCATAACCCTAATCCCGATAGCGTATCCCTAATCCTGATAACGTACCCCTAGTCCTGATAGCGTACCCCTAATCCTAATAACATAAACCTAATACTTAAAAAAAATCCTAATAACGTAAAATTAATCTAATCCTAATAATAATGAAAAATTGAATCCTGCACCTAATTGTAAAAGCAGTCGACCTCTCACCTGTGAGGCAGTAAGAGCCTCGAGTGTGTGCAGTCTCTCGAGGACGCTCTGCATGTCCTCTTGAAGCCGCGTTAAAGCCGTGACGATCTGCTCGTTCAGATCGCTGCCTCCGGCTCCGTCGGACCCCCAGCGCTCCCCGTCACCTCCTGCACCCTGTAACGACCCTGTGACCCCTGACCCCGAGCCTGAAGACCTGGACCCTGAGGTAGAGGGGAGACTAATTTAAAAAAACAAAACAAAAAAACAACAAGTCTACTTGCAGGTTAAAGCTACTGCTCTACAGTCAGGCTGTACCTCGTCCTCTCCTGGTCAGAGAGCTCCCGGGTCTGCCCATGCTCAGACTGTTTCTCTGCACTCCTCCTCCACCACTCGTCTTCCCGTCTTCTCCTCCGTGCTGAACGCCATCCGGTCCTCTCAGCAGGATCGCAGACTCTCTGTGGGTCGACTGCGGCTCCTCCTGAGAACACCGAGTGCTGCAGCTTTCCTCCAGAGAGGAAATGTGAGAATCACCGCTCTGCTGCACACGCATAAACAACATCTGGCATACATCATCATCATCATAATAATAATAATAATAATACTAATAATAGCAATCCTACTTTCTCAAAAAGTGAAATACGTTCTCTTTACTCCAAGTACATCGGATCAGTCAGGACATGTTCAGTGTCTGAAATGTGCTCCGTTAGTTCGGTTAATTACTTGAGATTACGCACCATTACCATTATTTGTGGTGAATGTGTACAGATTATGTTGTTTGGCATCTAAAATCTTCCCTTACTTGTTAACGGATTACACCGTCGTGTGTGGCTGCAGTGGCTGAGCTGCATTACTGGAAGATTTAGCACACTCCGTATTTAAGAGGCGCTCCTTCGCCATTTAGTCGCCATTTTGTCTCGGTGAGCTTTGCCTTCTATGGAGTTGTGTGGGCGTGGCTAAATGTAAATCGGCTGTGCCGTGAACGTGCTTGGAGGTTTACAGCCGATTGGCGTTCATCAAGATGCACACACGAGTACGAAAACAACTTTAGGGGTTAGTAGACTAGTAAATCTAGGGGTCTTTTTTTTTTTTTTTTTTTTGGGTTTGGCCGACAAAAACGTTCACACGCGGCTTGACGGATGATAAATGACACACGATGTCAAGACTAGCCCCGTTTTAAATCGATATTATACCACGGCTCGGCTTGGATTCTGGATCGTGATTGGTCGGATGGTGTTGATTCGTTTTCTATAAGAGCAGCTCTGACAGTAGTACAGCTCTAAAAAAAAAAATCACAAGGTTATATTCATGCGCTCGTTCGTTAGAGAGACATGGTGACGTTTTCTCCGCAGAGATGATTATATAACGGTTACGGAAGGAGTAAAGCTCGAACTTCCGCCACGGGGGGGGGGGGGGGGGGGGGGGGGTTTCGGGACAGAGGAGTTTACACTTTTCTGTTTAATAATAACACCACGACACGTTGCATGAATTATGAATAACGCATAACGGTGTCCTTGCTCTCAGAACACGTCGCGATCGATCGGATGATCCACGGAAACGAAAGCGAGGCTGGAGCGAGTCGGGTTTCGGCCTCGAGAGCTCGGTCTCACCTCCTCCATGCCAAACTGGTCCACGGAGTCGCAGTACACCTCGCTGTCCGAGTCCGAGGCCACGTGATGAGCGCCGCGCACGTCTTCATTATCATCTAGGGAAATCACATTCAAATTACGTCCATGCTTTCCTTCATCCACAACAGTGTCATCAGTGTACTAGAAAGCTGGAGCCTTTAAAATCGCAAATGAAGCGAAATCTATACACACAGTTCCTTTGTAAGAACAAGATCTAATCTGCCTGCTTGTACTATAGTATTATTTTTGCTCAAACACCTCACCTGGACACAATACATGGCTTACATAACAATATATATACAGTTACGTGGATTAACGTACTGATATATGAGCAATTCCATCGTTATGGACGTGACATTTACAGTCAAAACCTGAAATTCTCAGAGAATGTGTTTATTTAGCATCAGTATACTGAACCATCTTTTAATATTTTGGGAGGCAACATACTGTGTAGGAATTCTGTGAAATAAAATGCACACACCTGTGTCGATACAAACCGGACGGAGAAGGCTTGGGCTTCTCCATAGAACATCAAATATCGATTATATTTTAATTTTCGCATTAATGAGGAAAACCCATCGTTACGGACGTGACGGTTCTGAAATCGGCGTTTACCCGACTGTGGAGAACTTTGGCCGCCGAGACGTCAGTATAGTAAAGCTGCACGATTAATCGACTTTAAACTGAACGTTTGTGCAATGTGATATTTTTAGTTTCATGTTATCGCATTGCTTCATATTCCTTCGTCATTCAAATGTGTAAATGATGGCAGGAGGTACACTCGTGTGTGTGTGTGTGTGTGTATATATATATATAAAACCAGTGAAGGGGTTGAAACTGAAACACTAACATCCTCTCACGCTGAGGAAAACAAGCTGCACTCTTAAAACAGATGTGTTAAAAATTACCCATCATGTTCTGCGTGTCTAGTTGGGAACGATCAGCGTGTTAGTACGTTTAACACGTGCTGTGCGTTAAACATTTCCACACAAAAATAACACAGATGGTTGTGGTGTTTATACTTTTCCCCCTACAATTTATCCTAAAATGCAATTTGTCTGTGTGCCTAAAATTCTACTAAGATGCTCACAAAATAAACAAACAATCGCATGAAATTCCGGTGACGTTTATTAAAATTCATTCAGACATTCGACAGACGGAAGAATTGGAGTCGACGCGTCTTCTTATAAATCTCCCGGCCCCCTGGGAAGAGAGGAGTCTTGCTCCCTTCCATCTGAAAAGCTGTAAAAGAGCAGAAAGAGTGTTGGTTCGTTGTTCGCTACAAAATATGAACAAATGTCTGGGTTTTATCTGAGGAATTGCGTTACAGAATCCCAATTTGTGTAATTTCCTACTGAACGCAATGGAGAATCTAGCTGACTTGCGAATATTTATCTTCCAGCCTTTAGCACCTCACCGCTATTTTTCTTTGCACAAGCCGATTAATTAAACCAACATTACAGAGATAGTGGACAGCATTACAACCTACCATTACAACGCCATCCCCTCTTTCCGTCACGTTAACCTTGTGAAGAACTTTTGCCGTCGACATTACGGAGCTAGCTAAGTTCCGCTAAGTAGCCACTGACTGTCCGTACCTGTTACCCGCATTAACATTCACCGAATACGTGAGGAAACACCACTCTATCCCATCCTCCTAATGCTAATTACTACAGCTTGCCTTGTCCAAAACACTTCCTAACATTAACCCGTTCTCTCTATTACATCATGGTGAACAGCTGTAATGCTACATTATCGTTAACTTTCAAAACGGTAATGGGAAAGTCTAACGTTACCGTGAGCTGCATGCTAAAGTAATGTTATTACCTCAGGTGAGTGTCTAGGTTAGCGTGACAGCATCCAGCTAGCTAAGCCTAACTCGGGGCCTCAGATAAGACGCAGCCACAGAGAATTATAGAATAACTTCAGTCCATATCTCACAGCCGACATAAACACAGGATACTAGTAGTGTAACGCCAACACTGAGGAAGCAATACATGATATTTACTGTTGAAGTCCTGCGATAGGTCAAGTTAATGATCACTCGCCGAGTTACTGTTTTACAACGAGTACATTTTCGAGACTTCCCTGCCTAAACATCACACACCCGGCCAGGCGTTTTCGGCAGCGTTAACGCTAAACAGTGATGAACGCTAACTTACCTGTGGTCATTTCGTTTCCTCGCCTCAGGACTCCGCCCCCGCTGTCACAATCAAAAGGTCAAAGCAACGGACGTTGACTTTGAGGCGAGTTCAGAGTCGGATGATGACGTCGGCAGCGCAGTCCGCGACGTGATCGGACAATAATTTAACACGTGTTGTGTTGGTTATTTTTTTTTTTAAAAACACATTCATTGGATAATTTAACACAACATGTGTTGAAATAGTAATAACACAAAAAGTGTGTAGGACATTAACACATCCTTTCTGATTGTGTGTGTGTGTGTGTGTAAATGTCTATATGAGTTCAAAGCACGAGGACAGATAACGTACTTGGCACTGTAGCAGCTAAACCCATACAGTAATAGCTTAGTTGTGCCTCCCATTGGCTAACGACACCAAACTAACCTAGCCTAGTTTGATATTTTAACGATTTCAGTAGTTATGTTTTAACCACGTCTAATAATGGCCGTCATTGGGATTCTACCTATTAAGAGCTTATAAAAATAAATAAATAAAGATCTAAAATAGGAAGGAAAATGTGTAATTGTTGCTATGGGGAGGTTTTCTATAAGCAGATGTTTATTTAGCATTTAAAGAAGGAGTCTCCAGTGTCGGAGACAAGGCTGTAACTTGACGCCGCTGCGTTTTGCAGTTTAAAAGAAAGTGAAGCGCCGACTGTTTATAGCTTCTATGACGTAAAGGGTGGTATTGATTATTTTCCTGTAACAGCCCCGCCCCCGGTGCTAACAATGTCCTCCTGTGACATCAGAGCGCTGACTTCTTTAAAACACTAAAATCACTAAGGATATCACGAATACTTGATTATGAACACTTCCTGTAGCGTCACCTGTAGTGTGGCCGTTAACGTGTTGGATCTCTCCGTCGTTCTCCTCTGTGTCTTGTCCATTCAGAGCGGATTTGGAGCAGTGTGTGGCGTTGGTCACGGGAGACACGTTATGCCCTATACCGCCATTCTGAAGTCCTTTTCCAGCCGAGGTCTTTTTCTTCACGGCGGAGGCTGAAACGAGCACAAACCCGTGTTTTAAAATGTAAAAACAAAAATCACTCCTAATTGTATTTCACTCGTGGTTAATTACCTTTTTTCAGCTGCTCGCTCTCTTCTACCTCTTCATTCTCGTCATCTCCACTGTCATCATCATCATCGTCGTCATCATCATCCTCACCTCCGTCCTCCTGCTCCTTAATCTCGTTTGCGTTGATCTCCGGGGCTTCTGCTTTGTTAGGACCGTGGCCGTCCAAGGTGCCGTTCATTTCCATGCTTCTGATGATGCTTTTCGTGACGCTCTTCGACGGCGCCGACATCACGCTGCCGAGGCCTAGAGATCACCGACAGCATCGACTCGGAGTGTTACGTCACCGATTCTCAAACACAGACCGTTTATGAACTTGGGTAAAATCGAGACTAAATGTTATGCCACTGGGACGAACACATGAACTAATCTAAACAGCAAGAAAAACAAAGCAGCTACATGTGGAGTCGGGATTTAGGAATCATCACTACAACCTAAACATGACATTACACTACGTTCATTACTGTGAGGGGAGGGTCACAGGAGGATCACGTTTAATACACACTTGCCTTCCAGCTGTCTAGCAAACTTTTCCAACTGGGCTGAGCACCGAACCAAACATACATTAAGCATGTTAGCATACAAAAAGAATAAAGTTAATCAAGAGTAATAAAAAATGTAATGTTAACAGGCTGGTACAGACGGTCACTGCTACAGTGTAACTCAGGTGGAGGGTATAAAATGATATCAGGGAGTCATGGATCAGTGTAGTCTGTTGTAGTTTAAAACTTGATAATGATCTGATTTCTTGAAGTAGACAGATGTTTATTTCTTTTTCCGACATGATGCTTGGAGTGTCGTGGTGTCTTTGTATGTAGAAGAGGTGCATTTAAAGCAGCCGAAGTGTGATGATGTGATTCTCTGTAGCGCAAGCCAGCCACGCCTCCTTCACTGGTACAAACAGGCACAAAGACCACACCTTCTACAGTGGAACCAACAGGCCTTGAGGCCAAGCTTCTATCAGCGAGAAGTACAGGTCAGAGACCACGCCTCCTTCACTGCAACTTAGAGGAACTTGGGCCACGCCTCCTTCAGTGGGACTAACAGACATAGAGGTCTCTTTACATGAGACTAACCAGTACAGATGCCATGCCTCCTTCACTGGGACTGACAGACACAAAGGCCACGCCTCCTTCACTGGGACTGACAGACACAAAGGCTACGCCTCCTTCACTGGGACTGACAGACACAAAGGCCACGCCTCCTTCACTGGGACTGACAGACACAAAGGCCACGCCTCCTTCACTGGGACTGACAGACACAAAGGCCACGCCTCCTTCACTGGGACTGACAGACACAAAGGCCACGCCTCCTTCACTGGGACTGACAGACACAAAGGCCACGCCTCCTTCACTGGGACTGACAGACACAAAGGCCACGCCTCCTTCACTGGGACTGACAGACACAAAGGCCACGCCTCCTTCACTGGGACTGACAGACACAAAGGCCACGCCTCCTTCACTGGGACTGACAGACACAAAGGCCACGCCTCCTTCACTGGGACTGACAGACACAAAGGCCACGCCTCCTTCACTGGGACTGACAGACACAAAGGTCACGCCTCTTCACTGAGACTGACAAATACAAAGGCCACACCTCCTTCACTGGGACTGACAGATACAAAGGCCACGCCTCCTTCACTGGGACTGACAGACACAGGTCACGACTCCTTCACTGGGACTGACACACAGGTCACGCCTCCTTCACTGGGACTGACAGATACAAAGGCCACGCCTCCTTCACTGGGACTGACTATCTCATAGGCCACGCCTCCTAAATTGGGCCTACCATGTCCAGAAGCTTTAAGTGGGACTCACAGGCACATTCAGTGGGACTGATAGGTTAGAGACAGGCACAGAGGCCACGCCTCCTTCACTCATTTGCTGAGACTGTGCACAGTGTTCATGAGGATCTCGTTACGAGTCTAACCTGCAGTCAGGTCTGAAACATGGTTGATCTTCTTCTTCTCGTCTACGAGCTCGTAGAACGGCCCGAGAACCTGCAGCAGCTGTTCCACCTGCTCAGTCATGGGCATGCTTTCAAGAATCTGAACATTAAAAAAAAAACGTCTCAGGCATTTAAATGTCATGAAAACCTAATAACCATCATTAAAAACGAACAGACAGACATCATTACCAGCTTGAGGTCATCCACGTACGCCGTCATGGCCTCTTCCTTTGGCATGTCTCCAAGTGCGTTCCATGCATCCCTACAACACACACACACACACAGGAAGTAAATACTTTCTCCTGTAGTATTGGGCAACTCTCGATTTTTCCGCACGCTTGATTCCTGCTCGGGTTACCGTCGGTCTGTGAGCTATTTTTTCAAGGACGCTCAGATCTTCGTGTTTTTAAAACAGCAGGCAGCCAGTGTAAGTAAACTAACCAGTGTGCATGGACTTTGGCGTGATGATAAAGGTCACTCACACGGCTAGCGCAGAAACATCTGCCAAAACAATTCCTCCGTCATGTCCCATATCCCCTGTATTTATAAAGCGTTATAAATGCATTTGTGTAATATATGGGGCAGAGAATAATGGGGCAGTGGTAGCTCAGTGCTTAAGACGTTTGGCTACTGATCAGAAGATCGTGAGTTCAAAACCCCAGCACTACCAAGCTGCCACCGTTGGGCCCTTGGGCAAGGCTCTTAATCCTCAACTGCTCAATTGTATAAATGAGATAAACCTAAATCACTCTGGATAAGGGCGTCTGCCAAAATGCCATAAATGTAAAGATATAGCACATATAGTACCTTGCAATGTCTGCCGTACATCTGTACAAATGCTCATATTTACACCCACAACACTTTATTAAGCATGAGGTCAGAACGTCAGCGTTACGTACACGGGCAGGTATTTTTTCCTGTGAAAAGTCTTTTAGACATTCTGAAGACTACTCATTGGATGGTGTGTCCGTCCATCACCTTCTCGCCCGACGCCGGTGGCCGAGCGGAGGAGCTCCGACTTTCAGACGCCGCCCCGGAAGAGCGACAAAACAGAGAGGGAACGATGCCGACGGGACGTTTTTAAATGTTACCCGTATGTTATTCGCAATAGGACGTAGGAAAGCGTATCCAATGTTTAACTGAGGAAATGTACCGTTTTAAGGAAGGAAAAAAAAAATATAACGCAACACGTCTCAAAAAAGTTGGGACGGGGCGACAAAAGGCTGGAACAGTAAGTGTTACTAAAAGAGAAACAGCTTGGAGGTTAATTGGAGACAGGTCAGTAATGTGATTTGGGTATAAAAAGAACATTATAACACCTGTTCAAAAGTACATTATAAACACTAATGTTATAATTCACTATAGTTACTGGATAACAGCCTGCCTGGTATAAACCTGTACAAATTTTATCAATACGTTGCATGCAAAACACCTTCTAAAGCATACATACTGTACATGGCATATTTGTAATGCCAGGTTACAGAACATATTTATATTAGATTATATATATATTAAAGCATGAATGCGATATACGGCTTCATGACAGCAGGTTACAAAACGCCCTATATAATCTGCGTAAAAACGACTGTCGGAAAACAGCTGTCACTAAACGATCTTTCAACCGTACAAGAATGCGGATTATGGCCAGTAGGTCGAAGGTGAAATCCACAGATAAGTGTAATCTAACGCTCACTTTATAACGTACAGTAAAGCAAAGATCTACTGATCAATAATAGAAAGAAATAAAAACCCCAAAGTGCTACAAGCCAAGGAGATGGAGATAGTGTGATGTGTGATGTACCATTTGACTTTGCCGACGGGATCCCAGAACCCCGGGCGGGGGATGTTGCACGGCCCCTGAGTCGCCTGCTTGTAGTAGCTGTAGAATTTCAGCATCATTTCGTTGGACGGCTGAAAGGAACCTGCGATGTCAGAGGGTGCATCGTTAGTTCAAATTATTCCAGCTGATCTTGTGTCGTCGAGAATAACACGACTGCTGCGATCTTGCTCGCCGCGATGTTATTCGCCATAGCGCACGGACACGTGTGCTCTATTGCTTTCACACAACAGTTGATAAGGTAAGGAAAACGTCAAGCACGAACATTTAAGCGTCATTCGTTACGTCGGCCCTGTAATAAAAGTTGAAAAGCTGAAATGTTTTCGTAGGCAATAAATAAATAAATAAATAAATAAATAAATAAATAAATAAATAAATAAATCCCACCGGATTCACAAAAGCGTTGCTGATTTTCTTCATACTCACGTGTTCGTAAATGACCATGGCACAGCTGATTTAGATTTAGCCACGCCCACAGAACTCCACAAAAAGAGGCAAAGCTCAGAAGACAAAATGCTTCCAGTAATGCAGCTCAGCCACTGCAGAGTATCGGCTACCACAGACGCGCACGGACTCTATTCACAAGGCGCTATTACTTTTCTCCTACATTTCTGCTACAACGGGCTTGTTGCTATGCAACAAAGTATTGAGCTTGTAAACTATCAGCTAGTCTGTAAGCTCTGTGATCCGGATGCTCAACATGTCAGCTAATACACCAGTCAGCCATGACATTAAAACCACCTGCCTAATATTATGTAGCTCCTCCTTGTGCCGCCAAAACAGCTCTGACCCACCGAGGCATGGCCTCCACAAGACCTCTGAAGGTGTGCTGTGGTATCTGGCACTAAGACGTTAGCAGCAGATCCTTTAAGTCCTGCAAGTTGCGAGGTGGAGCCTCAATGGATCGGACTTGGTTGTCCAGAACATCCCACAGACGCTCGACGGGATCGAGATCTGGGGAATTCGGAGGCCGAGTCAACACCTTGAACTCTTTCTCATGTTCCTCAAACCGTTCCTGAACAGTTTCTGCAGTGTGTCAAGGAGCATGATCCTGCTGAAAGAGGCCACTACCGTTAGAAAATACCGTTGCCATGAAGGGGTGTACTCGGTCTGCAGCAGGTTAGGTAGGTGATGCGTGTCAAAGTAACATCCACGTGAATCCCAGGACCCAAGGTTTCCCAATGTTATGGCTGTACAGTTATCATATCTAGTAGAACCAGCATGAAGGAGATTAGATTCACTGAACACGGCATTACTTTACAATTATTATTAATACAATCATCACGCTGATTTTCTGTAGTTTGTCCATCCCTGATCCTGAGTTTTATCTAACTCAGCAGTCACAGTTAACGCTTAGGCGACCAATATTTTAATAATAATAATAATAATAATAATAATAATAATAATAATAACAACAACTCTTCTCCGGACTCTGACTGAATTCGTGTAAATGATGATTTTTCTCATTTTGATGGTTAATGACTCAACACAGCTTGAAGTACGCAATTTATCTCATTGCTGTTGCCAAGCAACCACTGGTCCATCCATCCATCCATCCATCCATCCATCCAGTGGAATAACACAGAATTGGTGAACACGATGTGCCGTTATCAGACGTACCGGCAAGGCTAGTCTGCTTTTCAACCAATCGAGATTGTGTGGGCGGAGCTACATACTGTTTCGATAAATAAAAAAAACACCACCACCCACACAGAACTCGTTCATGTTTCTCGTGATGGTTCTGTAAACCGTACGTGATCTCTACCTGCATCTATACAGATCTTCTTTGCTTGCTCTGCGAGCTCAGAGTGAGAAACGCCAAACTGGTATAAAATAAAGTCAAAATAAAAAGTATTTGTTTTCCACAAATCATCCTGCACTTCTATTTCTGTAATGTGTAGCTTAGCCGTGTTGAGCGTTAGCACGTCCTTCTGTTAAATATCAATCTGTATATATCTCGGCCAAAACAATGTACGCTTTACACGCTTACACCTTAACACAGATGTGGATGATCAGCCAAGCACTAGAGCGACGAGACGAACGCTGCTACCAGTTCAGCACTGGACAAACTGCACGCCTCGAACCATGTGGAGTTATTCAGTATCTCACACACACTTTCCCAAGTTTCAGGTTCTATAACCAGTCATGTGCCGTTTTCTTACTCTACCTTAATGTCAAAACGCCACTTCCATTCATGAATTTTTAAGAGGCTCGGATTCAATTACAAAAGCCTACATTAAAGACCTGAGCTTACAACCAGCACGTCACTTTATTCTGAAGCAATTTCATACATTTACTTATTTTCATCTTCATCATGCTATTATTCAAGCCTTCTTTCACTGTTGTAGCAACTCCTCGCTTACTGTGCTTAACGTTGGCGCTTACGCTGTGCTTCGGCTTTAATCTCCCCTTGCTTTTCCCGACGTAAACAAAGCTGCTACGAGACGATATTAATCATTAAATGGCCGTAGCGATCCGATGCCGAGTATCAGTAAACGATGGAGCAGAAATATTTTCCAATCTGATCACCTGATGTATAGTACAGCGTGTCCCCAGCAGTCTCTATACACGGGGGAAATTAACACTTTTTTAGCAGAATGTCCTGCAAAATTTTCAGACTTAGCTTCTATCATCAAAACTTCTTCGTCATCAAAACTCTGGAATAAAACAAATGGAACTATGGGAATTATGCTGTGATCAAAAATCGTAAATAAATCTAAATCATTTACTATTCGCTTAGGATTTCCAGAAATGTATTCTTGGTATTTTCTCGACAGATTTCTTGAGGAATTTCCCCGAGATGCGTTTTAAACCGTATTAAAGGAGATCCCGTCTACGCTGGACCTATGCCAAGTTCTCGTACCCAGAACATAACCTGCCCCGGAGCAGGTCAGCCGTGGAGCGCAAGTTACTATGGCGATAAACACTGGTGAAAGCCAAGGCACTTTCGTGCTTATAACTTATCATTATAGTAATAATACTGATATCTTATAGAGCCCAAATCAGCACCTTTAACGCAGGTATAACGCAGGTGTCCACCTGACCGAGCGCCTGACTCACCGTTTGAAGGTAAACTCTGGATCACTTTGACCGCAGCGGCAAACCTTTGCTCGTGGATGGATCTGCTTTCATCCTCCATCATGGACGGCTCTTATCAAAAATAAACAGACTGTCAAATTAAACCTGGGGAGGGAGAGAGAGGAGAGAGAGAGAGAGATGGGGGGGGGGGACACAGAAAGGGGGAGAGAGAAAGAGAGAGAGACACAGAGAGAGAGAGAGGTGGGGGGACAAACACAGAAAGGGGGACAGAGAAAGAGAGAGAGACAGACAGAGAGAGAGACAGAAAGAGAGAGAGACAGAAAGAGAGAGAGACACAGAGACAGGGGCGGGGAAGAGGGAGAGAGAGACACGGGGGGGGGGGAGACAGAAACAGAAAGGGGGACAGAGAAAGAGAGAGAGACAGACAGAGAGAGAGACAGAAAGAGAGAGAGACAAAGAGAGAGAGACAGAAAGAGAGAGAGACAGAAAGAGAGAGAGACACAGAGACAGGGGCGGGGGAGAGGGAGAGAGAGACACGGGGGGGGGGGGGGAGACAGAAACAGGAGAATAGCTGAGGTTTCTTCAAGTTTCAAAAAGATGTCAGGACACATGCAAACCCAGTTGTTCATCACAATACCTGTACCTGTGCAGTTTATTATTATTTATCTCAGTTATTTACACGGTTATAAGCGTTCTTACAACAGGCACATAACAAAAACAAGGTTTCCAAACATCTACCTAATGTCCTCGGCACATCAAACATGGCGACATGTCATATACTATCTCACTCAACCTTCTAAATAAGCATAAACAACGCACCAAAACTGTGCTTTTGTAATAAATATTAAATAAATAAAACCACAATAACAACAACAACAACTCAATCCCTTACCATTTGTTTAGCACCTGCGATGAAGAAGGCGACTTCGGAAACCTGAACTGGAGACGAAACCCCTAATGACAGCTACATAACACAGCTGGGAATTGTAGTCCTTTTTATGGACACAAACAGACTAAGGGGTGTTTAAAGAACTACAAATACCACAATGCTAAACAGCCACACAGGAAGTGTAGTCTGTACATCGGCTTCACTCCCTGCCCTACAAAACATTCAAGTATTTCATATCGTACACAAACATTCATTAATGATTTTTATTGTATAATAATATTTTATGATGTTTAACGGGCGCTAAAATTTGGCTGCGTCACACGCGGAAGTAGATAATTAATCCTGCGACCGGATTAAAAGATATGTAGTTAAACTACATTTCCCAGCGTCCCTTTCTGTGGGCTTTAAACGTGTTTATTCGACAAATATTCACATTTGATTTGTGATACACTCGTATGATATCAGGTATGCAAAGGTTACTGAAATCATTTTTATACTTGAGACAACTTGGTTGTTGTTTTATTAAAGTAATTTATAAAAATATAAACATTATAAATAAATGGTTGCCGTCTATCGTTACTAAATTCACACATTTGAATGGCTGGATTAAAAAAAACCTAATTTTTATTTGTATTTATTGTATGTATTTGTATTTAAACACCAAAAAAATGTGAAGGTGTACAACCGTTTTCTTGAGCTACGTTAACTATTCTTCGTGTGGACAAATCAGATTCCGCCCTCACATCCGGGCATTCTGGCTGTATTCTCCTACCTTCCTAACAGCTTAACACACGCTTATTTGTAATGATTTTATTCCTGCCAGAACTTTTGTTTCTATTCTTGCGGAAATAGTGAATATATTTAAGAAACACTATGTGGAATAAAAATAAACTGTTTTCTAGTAAGGGAGTGTTTATAGAACGTGTAGTTTCTACACTGGAAATAATTACTACAACCAATAATTACAAAAAAAGAAAAAAGTTACGCATAAGCAGACGTCCACGCAAAAAACACCCTCAAATATTTTTAAAACAAACAAACAAACAACAACAACAAAAAAATGATTTAGGCGATTTACTTCCGGATGTCACTGCGCGCCATGGCAACGTCCAGACTTGTATACTACCATACTACATAGTATGTCAGAAATAGTACGCCAGTTATGGTGCTGTATACTAGTTTATATATATATATATATATATATATATATATGTATATAAGCAATACACATGTTTAAGTTAAATAAATAATAAATAAAGACTTATAAGTTAACGTCAAACAACCTTAAAATATTTCTATAACGATATGTAAAATATATATATATAAATAAATAAAATTCCTAAAATAATTCAAGCTATTTACTTCCGGGTGTCTCTGCACGCCATGGCAACGACCAAACTTGTACATTATTAATACTGCAAAACGGCATAGAATAGTGCACAAGTACGCGAATTGGGACTCACCCAGATATTGTCTTGTATACTAATTATTACGGTAGTATGTGTGTTTAGAATTCGCTGCTAGCAGGAATCCGTCAACATCAAACTATATAACAAAGAAACTAATACATGTGTAAAAAACATAATAATAATAATAATAATAATAAAAATAATAATAATAATAATAATTTAAAACACCTTAAAATATCCTCAAAGTAATTTAGGCGATTTACTTCCGGGTGTTACTACACGACGCCATGGCAACATCCCGTCCAAAACTTGTATACTAACCTACTACACAGTATGTCAGAAACAGTGCGGTAGATATAGTCATGCGTACTCCTTAGTACGCTAGTATGCGTGTTTAGAAATCAGTAGCAGGAATCCCGAGCGCCAGATGAGGGAGCTTTTCTCCTCTTTCTTCTCGCCTCTTTCTTTCTTTCCTCCGTGTGTGTGCGCGTGTGTGTGTATCAGGGCTCGGGCTTGTGTGTGTGTGTGTGTGTGTGTGTGTGTGTGTATATGTGTGTACGTGTGTGTGTGGCTTCAGTCAAAGGGAAGAGCCGGAGTTAGTATGCGGAGACATGTAAGATGGCAGAGCTGCAGATGTTGTTAGAGGAAGAGATTCCTGCCGGGAAGAGCGCTCTGTTGGAGAGTTACCAGAACCTGAGCAGGGTCGCGGATTACTGCGAGAACAACTATGTCCAGGTAACCGCGGAATGATCTCGAATTCTGAACAACTGTAAACACAGACAGAAAGAAAACGTGTGTGTGTGTGTGTGTGTGTGTGTGTGTGTGTGTGTGTGTGTGTGCTCTATTGTCGGGATCTGGAGAAACAGGGACAGGAAATAATGGCTGTGAAGTCAATAAGCAGCACTTTTCATTTTCACCTCGAATCTCATTACACACACACACACACGCACACACACACACTCCGGGTTCTCATCGCGTCTGTCCAGCCTTTTAATCATTCTTTTATTATTAGGATAATTATAATTATGATTCATTATTCTTTTCTTTTCCCTTTTGTACATGTGTTTGGATTGTGCCGAGGGTGTGTCGTGCCAAATCTTGTAAAAACCATCGCAATGTTTTGGATCTGATTCAGACAAATGTTGCTCTTCGTCCTTAAAAACAACAACAACTTACAGTATATGAATATAAATAAATATCAGTTTAGTTGTCCCCCCCCTCCCTCTTGTTTAAAGTTTTAGGGGTGCCAAAACTTCTTCCTAATATTCGTCTTCGAGGTTTTTTGATCAGTAAGCTCCAAATTCTCAATTGTGTTTGTTTGTTTGTTTACTTTCAGACACAAATCGGTGAAATAACGTCATTTCATTCGAGTTTGTTTCACTAGAGCGGCCCGCCCCAGTGCAATGGATGCAGATGTTAGCAGATGTTAGCTACTCAATCAACCTCTAACATTATGTTCGATCAGATTTATTATTTAATATTTTTAAATCAGAGTTTCCTGGCTTTTACGTCACAAAAAATAACACCACCACTCCTACTACTACTACTACTACACTCTTAAAAATAACGCTTCTTCAGTGGTTCTTCAGAGAACCTTCTTCTTCTTCTTCTTCTTCATGAAGCATTCTTCATCGTATACGATTCTCGAGTTGAGCGATACGGCTCTTCGGAGATTCTCGACGGTTCGTTAGAGGTTCTTCGGAGCAGTGTCTTGGTTCTTCAAGGTGTGAAAGTGAACCCTTTGTGGTTCTTTCTGGGACTGGATTTGTGAGAAGGTTCTCCTGACGCCGCACATAAGAACCGTACTTCGGTTCCTTAAAGCACTAACTGAGGTCTTGGGTGTTTTTTTTTTTAAAGCGAGAACTTAAGCTAACACGGTTCCTTGTGGCTCTGCTGCCGTGAAGAACCATTTGTTCTTGACCGTTGTTCCTTTTACTTGAGAGTAAAAGGTTCTTTGAGCCACTTTAAAAAAGGTTCTCCTTCGGCACCTGGCTGATGGTTCTAATTGGAACCTTTATGAGTGCACTCTTAAATATAATGAGTAGGTTTTAATTAACCAAGCAGATATTTACCTCTGAATGTGATGGGAAAAGTATTAAAAGGTTCGATATTTCACGTTTTTTAAGAGTAAGTACAGAACTGTAACACGACATCCGCTACTTTTATTCAGTCTGTTTATTATTTAAATTTATTACGCTTATTGTATAAATGATCGATTATAATTTCTCAGGAAAGGGTCATGGAACTTAATTTATAATGATTATTGATGTGTCCTCACGTCACCCTGCCATAAACAACAACAACAACAACAATAATAATAATAATAATAATAATAATAATAATAATAACTGTATTTGTTGTTGTTGTTGTTGTTTTAAGGCTGAGTGATATGAGGCTATAATAATAATAATAATAATAATAATAACTGTATTTGTTGTTGTTTTAAGGCTGAGTGATATGAGGCTATAATAATAATAATAATAATAATAATAACTGTATTTGTTGTTGTTTTAAGGCTGAGTGATATGAGGCAATAATAATAATAATAATAACTGTATTTGTTGTTGTTGTTGTTGTTTTAAGGCTGAGTGATATGAGGCTATAATAATAATAATAATAATAATAATAACTGTATTTGTTGTTGTTTTAAGGCTGAGTGATATGAGGCAATAATAATAATAATAATAACTGTATTTGTTGTTTTAAGGCTGAGTGATATGAGGCAATAATAATAATAATAAGAGTTACACAATTTAAGAGTTACACAAGTGTAGAATAAATAAATGATGTTCTGAGGCGTTTCAAATCAGGTTCATCAGGTCCTCATGGGGGGGATCAGAGGAAAAAACCTGAGCTGAACACACACACGCGCACACGCACACACACAGAGCTGAGAGGTTGGTGTAAAGAAGGCAGATCTGCCCATCAGTCACCGCCTTTGTGTTTCATTCATGTGGAAAAACAGTGTGGTTCTTGCTGACGCTGACTTGTTGCCACATTCGTGCCACTTCTTCTTTCGTTATTTATCTTTACACTCCTTCTGA